>NC_135085.1:13030000-13247500 GCF_051107435.1 Chaetodon auriga | reverse complement strand
ATACCATTCATATAAAGGGAGAAAAGATAAGAGGTGAAGCTGAGTCCTGGAGGATGAAGACCAGAATCCAAAAAAAAGGATACCTGAAAGCATTTGTAGTATAAAGAACTGCCTGGTCGCTTTTTCAGGGAGACAAATTCACAACTATGAAGACAGAAAACAGAACAGAAAACTGTATTGCCTCCATAAACAGTGTTAGGGCACATGTGGAGCCCTCTGACTCATGCAGCCACGTGTGGTCTAGCTGCACAGGTATTGACCTTCATCTTATTTTTCTTGCTTCAGAAGCCAATTTTTGGGCTATTGCAGAACAACAAAACTAATCCCGCTCAATTCATTCCGCCCTAACGATGGAGGATTTGCATTTTACTTGTTCAGTAATTAAGTTATTGATGGACCTCAGTGAATTCGGTAAATGTGGAAATACTGCTTTGCTTAATCAAGATGTCAGTTGCAAAAATTCAAAGTGTATCTCTCTTAATAGTAGAGGACATTTCTCCTTTTGTGTATCGGAGGAGAAATCTAGCACCTGGGTCAAATGAGATTTTATGTCTCGGAGGAGTTCATCAAATTTAATTATGATACATATAATTACCAAAAGCAATCTTCTGTGTGGTAGGAATAATCATTTCAGAGAGACGTTGGCACCTGCAGGGGTAAGGCGTAATTTAGAGACAGTCTAGAGTGACAGGAGGAAGAGAGTGAGGGAGAAAGAGACAGAAACGGGTGATTGCTGTATACTCCACTGGGAAAACCACAGCAGTCGGCCTGCCACACTCTCCTCCTTCTTGTAAAATGTAAATCCTGCTTAACCAGTGTTATAACTTGCGCTTGGGAGAACACAAACAAAGGCCCTGCCAAATCCAGATGTTTGGAAATGAGCTGCATTTATCAGAAGAATATGTGAGGATAGACAGTCTGCGGTAGTGCAGCAGGTACGGAGTGAACACCGAGAGCTGGAGGAAGAGGTGAGTTATGATGGTTCAAGGATCACAGCTGTAATTGGTTCTTCCAGAGGGTGAGAATAGGTAGGGGTTATGAGGAGGGACATCACTCCTCCCATCCACACACGCACGCACACATACACCGCCACACAAGTTCCCCACCCATCCCAGAAACCCCCCGCAGAGTCTAATCCCACACAGAGCCCCTCTCAGCTCCGCCTGCCTTCGATTGCTGCAAAAATCAATGAAATATTTTCCCACCAAAATGAAGAGGAACAATGGGTGAGATCCGCACGTCAAGGTCTCCCTAATTAGAGAGTTCACACAAAAGGGCTCCTTTGCTTCATAGCTTGCAGAACAGAGGGAGAGAGGGTGCACGAGGAGAAATAATGGAGAGTGAGTGATGAAGGTCACACACTTCCCCCTCGTTACTCCCCTCTCTCTAATATCAACTTCATAACTCATAACCTTGGCTGCCAAAGCACATCTGATCGGCTCCCGTCCCTCCATGTTTCGAGCCATAGCTGTGCACACAGCATGTCATGCCAGAAGGTACAAGCTTTTCCTCTCTTTGTCTCCTCCCCTGATGTGTAGAAAGACACGCCACTGTGTTTTATCGCATCTAACCGTCCAAATGGAAGTGTAAACCCTGCCTTATTGTTGTTTTATTGAGAGGCCTTCTGATGTCTTTGCCTGGGGTAAGTGCAGAAGGTAAAAAAGTGTCATTCTTGTCTAGAAATTCGCCCTTCACTTGACTGCCCTCACAGGGTGACGCGAGAGAGCAGATGATAACAGATAATGTTGACCTCTCTCTAATGAGGGCATGTGGGATAAAGATATGTAAATCTCCCCCAACTTTGCCTTCAGCCTTTTTGTGTCAAGGAGGATATATAAACTTTACCTCTACGCCTGCTCTACCTGCAGTATATCATCATGACCGCAGATAATTAATCAAAACCTTCCTCGCTGCATGATACGTAAATCAGTTCATCATCAAAATACAGCACATCCCATCTTCCGCCACGCTTACAGCAACTTCTCCAAGTGTGTTCTTCTGGCCGAGCAGCACACAGCAGTGATGCATGTGAAGCAGAATTATGTGGAGCAGTGAAACATTGGTTAATGGCAGTCATTACTGCTCTTAACCAGCACCTGTCATCTTAACACACGCTCATGGCATTGAGAGCTACATTCCATAGATGCACTTCAGCTGGTATAATGGTATTCATACTTGGTGAGGAGAGATAGATAGATACACTGCACAGTCATACTTTATGTGACTGTTAACTGGCTGATGCAGGCTGATGGAGAGGGAATATACAACACATTGAGTTTTATGACTCACCAGTACTGAATATTGACTGAAGAACATATAAAATGCATACTTCCAGACCTTGGTTCTGATTGGCTAAAATGCAAAATAAATACAGATCTGTCAGTTCAACATAAAACCAAAAGTCCCTCCTAGCAGTTCTACGGATGCTGTGGCTAGCTCGGATTCTGAGGTAGGGATGTCAGAGAAAACAGTGGGAGTCCGGTGGTAGAATCAGGCTTACTATCAACAACACGAAAACATGCTGACCGAGGGGTTAAGGTGTCATTCTCCATATTTCCCCTTATTTTGTGTCATCTCTCTAACTATAAAATAAAGGCAATAACATATAGAAGATAACAATACAAAAAAACTGACAAAAAAACAAGAAGAGTGGGAAGATTTTGGCAGGGGGACACTCAAGGTCAACCCAAATTCACACAGGAACAGTGTAAAGATGTGCAGAACACAATAACACCTGTAAGAATGTAGAAACGCATACATACAGTGTCCATGAGTCTGTTGCCCTGCAGCACAGCGGCGATGAATCCCTGCATGCGTCTATTGTTTTCCCAACCCCACGCCCACTTCTGTATGATGAATGCCTTGATGGCTGTGTTCCCATGGGATCAGCGCTCACACAGGTCACTCCTCCTCTAGAGCATGGCAAACATGACGCACTGAATTTTATCAATTTAATGTTACCATTTATGGGAAACATTACTTCCGAAGGACTAGAGTTGACAGTTTGAGTCAAGCACAGAGGCTGTAGTCTCTGGTTGTGTCTGTGTTTGTTGTGCGGTTGGTTTGCTAAACAAACAGCCAGCGGCGGTGCTGATTCAGCGGATCGTGAGCGGTAGTTTCCCCAGTAAACTGCCGCTCCACACGCTCGGTTTCAGCGGCAGGGCGGCAGGATTTGTTTTGAAAGCGGACCAGGGAAGATGGCGACTGTAGGTACCGCTCTAGAGGAGTGACCCCAAGCAGCAGGCCGGGCAGGAGGAACTGCGACAGCCGAAGAGGTCTGTGTGTTTACCGGGGAAACTACAGCTCGCAATCCGCTGAATCAGCACCACCGCTGGCTGTTTGTTTTACAAACCAACTGCAAGAAAAACAGACACAACCAGAGCTACACATAATATAGCCTCTACGCTTGACTCAAACATTTCCCATTATGGCTCCAGAGGAGGAGTGTGGTTTCCATGGGAACGTAACCGTTGACCGTTTTCGTCGTACAGAGGTGGGCAGGGGTTCATCTAAACTGGGTTGGAAAAACACGATAAACACCTCCACGCCTGCACGCCTACCCCAGGACACCACGGTATGACGCTTAGAGGAAGTACTGCACAGCGGAATTACTATTACAGTGTTGGGTCAAACGCTCAGCTGACTCAAATCCCAAACAAGAGAAAATAAATTTCACTTACCTCGATGGTACGTAGTCGCATGGAGAGATACGGTTTTATTTTCCAGCCCATAAAGGTTGCTGCTGCCTGAACAAAGATAATGAAGGTGAGTGGAATATATTTTCAAAGCCCTGAAAATGAACAGAAATAATGACACTGAAAAGCAACTTCTCAGAAAAAGAAAAGTCCCCGTATTCATGATTTTTACAAGAGAAATTATCCCATGACGGTCTGATAATGGCTCCAACAGGCGGATATCTCACTCTGCATCCCCATAATGTCCAGCGAAAGCCTTTTGAAAGGAAAGAGACTACAGGTGTGTGTTGGAAAACATCCCTGTTGTTGTACCCACTTCACATTCACAAGGATGCCACTAGAATGTGCCTGTTGCTCTGATTATGGTGAAGACTTAGCATGAAAAAATATTCACATCTCATGGCTGCAGGACCCTGAGAACCCGCGTGTGAGGGTTGATGGAGTGGTCACGGACGCACACATATGTCTATTTTTGAGCGTTTCCGTGTTTGTGTGTGTTCATGTATGTACGTGTGCCCAGATGGCTGCTCCTCTGAAGGGAGCATGTGTGTTGGTGAGCTGTAACTCAAGAGGCTGGATGGAGGACAGACTAAGTGGCTCTCAGGGGAGAGTCGATCGGTTGTTAAAGACAGTGGAGAGGGACACAACAGCCTGAGCGCACGCTAACAGCCAAAACAGACACACAGCCTTGGTTAGTGTAATTGCTATAGACAGGCAGCTATCTGAATGTCTTCTCCCAGTTGCTCTCTTTCTGATGTGCTCACAGAGGCCTTTCACCTTTCTCCAGTCACTCGTGCCAAAAGAGCAGGATGGATTAGGGTAGAAATTTACGAGGAAAATTTATTGCTACGGAGTCTGTGTTCTCATTTTGGTCAGTAATTCACCCACCAATTCTCTGACTGGACACTTGCAGTTGGTAGAACTCCTGCCTTTTTAGCGTGACATTCTCGCAGATTTACTTTAACAGTGAACCAGACAGCGTATGAAAAATTAATGCCGTTTCAAATGAACCCATTCCTCTTTTTTTTCCTACAGGTTTTCATTCTTCTCAACCTTGGTACGCGTTCAGCGCTCCTGTCATCCTTCAGTGAAAGCTTTAATTGTCCTCAAAGCAGATGCATGTGATCCGAGTGTTTGTCACAAGTTGAAACTGAAAAAGCCCGCAGGAACGAGGGAGCGAGTAGGAGGGGTGGTCCCTTCAGAACTTCAGTACCCCATGATACCTCCTTATTCCCCCAACACCCACATGTGAGGCATTATCCAAAGTGATGAAAGGAGAAGAGGAATGCCAAATGATAACTAAGTCTCCATGGACATCTCCATGCCATTCCTAACCCAGCCTCCCTTTCTTCTGTCCTCTCCACTTACCGTCTCCACCATCCACCACCATCCTCCGAAGGCTGGGAAATTCAGCTGCTGTCAGCTGCCAAGGGCCTCCAGGCTGATCTCTCACTTTCTGGAATGTGCAGTGCCATAATGAGCACTGCCCCCCCCTCCTCCATCGACCATGTTTTGCTTCCATCTTGTTTCCAAGAGCCCCGGTTCTCCTCCTGTAGAGCAACATAGATGAAGAGCACACACAAGCTAAGAAATGAGTGAAAAGTATTATTTTTCCAAATTGGTGAGGTGCAGCTGGGAAGTGAATTCATTCGATAAATTGAGTTTTTTCTTTCTTTTCTTTTTTTTTTAAACAAGTGTGTCCCAAATAATTTTGCACTCCTCAAACGAAGCAATTATAATGAATTAAAGTGCAGCAAAATCATATAAAAGATATTAATTGCTTTTTAGGAGTGAAAATCTGTTCTTATTAATTATCATCTTTTGTTCACGGGCACTGCATCTGCAGAGCATTTCGCTGAGGGTTGGAAACTCTCACTAAATGACGGAATCCTCGGGGAGCTCAGGTCTGCATGCAGCTGTGCTTGGCCTGTGTGCTTATGTTGACTCATGACCTCTGAACTTGAGTCATTACTTACACCTGTCAGTCAGCGGCGACCTGGCTCCTGGAGGGGATTTGTGACAGCTGAAGGGTGAATGAGACATGCCTAGCACCCTAAATCAAACACTCCGCACTCCCCTGTGGTCGCAATAATCATAACTCAAGGGCTGGTCTCTGACACGTAACTTATTACACCAGGGAGATGAGGGCCTGTATAAAGGGCACAATGTAGGATAGTATATCCAGTAAGAAACATTGCTGAGGTGTTTTCATGTTGGGAGCAGCCATCTTGATATATGCTCTGGTTTGAAGGCAGTTATTGCAGAGTATATCCATTCTCAAAGTGAACTCAGAGCATTCCTTCCTCACTCTTTCAGTGGGATTATTTTGCCGTACATATTGAACTGTATAGTGTCTCATTTTGACCTGAAAGCTGGTAGACAGGATAAGGTTTGATTTCTCTGTAGCCCACAGGCCAAGAACTGAGAGGCACGCAGTCTGGTCCCAGACTCATAAATTATAATAGGCAGTGTTGTTCAGCGGGATGGAGACCTGCCCTCAGAAGCAGTCAGAACGGGATGCTATAATCTCATGCGTTTGTGGAGCTCTATATTACCAGCGTAATTTGCCAAACGCGACATGGTGGGTGTCGACTAACTTGACAGATTTCTCTGGCTTGAACTCAACCTTATCTTTGTTTTGTTCTGCAACATTGGAGAACATTTGCAGTACTTATTTTCTTCTTTCTATGTTTGTTTATCTGTGCATGGAACTGCATGTATTCTCTATGCATTACATTCTGTCACCCCATTAGCATATTTGTTCATTCCACACTCAACCCAGTGCGAGGCCCAATCTGTTGTCTATGGGAAAAGATATTTGGCAAAATGAGCCCCTGCAGCAGCCACATAGTGTTGATAATAATGATAGAAATCTAGTTTTCTTTTTGATGCATGAACGCCTTTTAGATTTAATAGCCATATGCTGGAGCCATTGTGGCGGCTGCTGTTATTGTTGTTGATTGTTTTTAATCTTGCAGCGTGTTGGACATCAAACGGACTCTCCGAGGCTACCTCTGACTGGGTGAGGTGGAGGATAAGAGAACCAGCACATTCTAACGGCAGAGTCGTGCCTGCACACGTGCCTTTATCAGTGTACATATGTGCATATGTCAGTGTACACGCGCAATTGTGAACGTGTGCCCAAGTAAAAAGGCTTTAAAAACGTGTGTGTGTGGCTGAGCTTTTTATTCACGTACATACACATTCCTGTCTGTGGGCGTGTGTGTGTATGAAACTGCCCAATTGTGTGTGTGCTGCAGAACCTTCTATCAGGCATTAGATAAGATGCAGCTTTGCTGGGTCAGGTCCTTTGAGAAAGCAACCTATGGCAATCCGCAACCCAAGACCAGCGCTCAGATAGATTTCCCTCTGAGTCAGGCCAATTACTTCACATGGCAGACATGAGGTTGGATTGCAGCAATGTGTATGTATACAACCTTGATTCCAAAAGCATAAATAAATCAGAATATGATAATTTAATCCTTTGACACAGACTCAGTTGAAAACAGTACAATGTATTTTGATGTTTTACCTCATCAGCTTCATTGATTTTTGTAAACTTATGCTTATTCTGAATTTGATGCCAGCGACATGTTTCAAACAAGTTGGTTCAGGAGCAACTAAAGACTGGGAGAGTTGTGGAACCCTCCAAAAACACCTGTTTGGAACATTCCACAGGTAAACAGGTTGATTGGTAACAGGTGATAGCATCATGATTGGGTATGAAAGGAGCATCCTGGAAAGGCTCAGTTGTTCACAAGCAAGTATGGAGCGAGGTTCACCCCTTTGTGAACACATGACTGTATAAAGGATGTTACTGCATGGGCTCAGGAACACTTTGTAAAACTATTGCTAGCGAACATCGTTCGTGTTAAATTATTGCTTTGTGTTTTTACTTTCCTTTTACACAGCATGGCAGAAGAAAAATGACCGTCTGCCCACCCTTCACTGACCTTGTATGTGCAGGTGAGGGTGGACACATGGCGGGATTGTCTGCAGTTCTTCAGTCTGCTTGTAAGCTGAGCATTCTGTTTTTGCCTGAGGCATGTTCGGAAACTTGCTGTTGCAGCCTTCCGCAAGAAAATAACTATTCCTCTGTATTCAATCCCTGCTGTGCTCAGGTTGGTCGGTCTGGTCCTCACTGCTCTGTCTTCTATAGGTGGGGCCTTGAAGCTGCAGTCTGTAGAACTGAACCGCAGTACTTCATCAGTTTCCAATTGTGATAACAGATTTGTCCTTACCTTGGTTTACCATGAGTAGATACATTTAAATTGTTTCTCAGTGAGTGTGGATGCTGGTCTACTGAATGTTCCATATATCACCTCGCCTTGTTCTTTCTTTCTTTCTTATATTGGTTGGTAAAGACAGTGGAGAGCGACTGGCAGGTGAGTTTGGAGTTCGAAGTGTTACTGGAAAGGCACTCAGCCATATTTGTTCAAATATATTGAATATCAATTGCTGAACACTTTTTCCTGCAACATGGGTTCTACTTATTTCTACTTCTTTCTTCTTTATTTTTTTGTCAATATGCTAATAGGTAGTATTACATTCTTATAAGAAAATAGAGGAGCTGACATGCAATTCAAGTTTTCAGTAATCCATCAATACTTATTTACAATAATAAACCTTTACAGTATCTAATGCAGTGATTTGTGACAGTTATATTTAATGTCTTTCCAATTATTTATGTCCAGTGCAACAACCACTAGATCTTCTCACCCACTCCTGCCCAACAGAAACAACAACAAAAAAAAAAACAAGAAACGCACAAAAAGCGAGACAGCGGATAAATTATTAACATATTTGCCTGTGACATTCACAATGCTGGAAGGAAGAAGCCAAAGAAGAAGAAACGTCAGTGTTCTTTCAGTCTTTACGGGGGTTTCAGGTCCATATCTTCATCCAGACAACTTGAAAATGGTCACAGAATCTTTCTGAACTTTTTAGAGGAGCTACTTCTCTCATAGTGAGTTTTCTCCACACGTACAGTGAGGAAGTCATTCTCTTTAAAGAACAGATGGACAAGTGGGTTAACCATTCAGATCTTTTGGCTGTGATCATCCCAAACATGCAGTTTTTTGTACATTGAGAGAGAGCCAATGGAAAAGAAGCCGTTTGTAATCCACCTGTTTCTTCCTTCCACTCTGACACTGAAGAAAACCGGTGAAAAACATCCTCCCGAAACTGAACAAATGTCTTAAAAACATCTACCACAGAGAGCTAATATTGATTAATACAATTTATTCACCTTTTTTTGTGAGGTACTGAGCACTACACCACTTTGAACTGGATAAGCCAAGCTCTATCGTTTACTGAGCATCAATGCATCCTCGTCAAACTCTCTGCTCAGACGCTCTGAGGGGGTTTCTTTACATAACTCTTTGCTCCGTGCCAGAGAAAAGACACAAATTGAGATGTTAAATGAGTTCTCCACCAATTTAGCATTGCAGTCCTATAGGCTTGTCAGACTCAGGATGGACAGGTTAGAAAAAACATTCAAAAATGGTGCAGCAGGATTTACCCCACGCTTTCTCCCGCTACACTACCCAAAATGCAACTCGACCGCTGACTGCTCGGTTGGAGAATGTTACGGTCCTGGTACACTCATTTCTTTCTAACGTTATTCAGCTCCCCTTCAACCTCGTAGACATTTCTAACCAAGAGCCCCTTTTGTCAGCCTGAAACATTTTTATGGGGAAAAAAATGACATGACTAGAGGTGATAATAGCTCAATCAATTTTATAGGATAAAGAAAGGAATCTGTGTTAATGGGTCGTCTGCCAGACTATAGATTGTGATAATCCAGGTGTCAGGGAAAAAGAATCTAGTTAATGAAACTGTCACCTAAAAGCAGATGCATCATATTACAGTGTCAGATCTGTTCTGATTTAATGAAGAATTTGATCCTTGAAGCACCGGACCTTAAAATAAAAGGATAGAGTTGTCAATTACTGTAATCCATAATATGGGAAAAATATTAATCTAATCACTTAAGGAGTGACTTGGGTCTCTGATCAGACTTGAAATGAGTGGATATAAAGTTTACAACTTTGAAATTGGAGAGGAAATGTGAGTTATTTTGTTACTCTGTGGGCTATTTCAATCCAGGACATCATGTTCCACTGGAATGATTTCCCTGGAACCAATCAGTGGTGCTGTGTATAATCATGCAGATGGGCCAGGCTGACTGGATTTCCTAGAACAAAATAAGGCTCTAACAGCCTCGAAGGACAGGAGGAGGAGAGGTAAGAAGAGGAGAGAGGAGACCAAAGAATAGGGCAGGAGGAGAAAGCAGGACAAGAAGGAAGGGAGCAAAAGAGGCAAGCAAAGAAAATATGACAGGAAAATGGAAAGATGAGGAGGTCAAGACAAGGAGGAGGGGCAGGGCTGACGGAGATGACAGGCCGAGATAGGAGAGGGAAGCAGAACAGGACAGGAGAGTGAGATCCAGAGATTTCTTTTAGGAGAGAAGAGTTAATGTAATGACCTGTCTAATATGGACGGAGAGAAAAGAATGGATGGAAATATAACAGATCAAGACCTAAAAGCAAGGGAAGAGAAGACCAGCAAACCGAGCGCAAACAAACAGAACAGGAGAAGAAAATAAATCTAGCATGCACGCAAGGGGGGGCGAGGGAAGGAACAAGAGATAATAGCAGAGCAAAGCTAAATAGATCTCTTGCATCTATACCCTGGAAAGAGAGATATATGTGTCTGCACAGCCCTGCCACAGAGATAGGACAGCACAAGACGAATGAGATGGGTAAATATGCTTGTGCCCATCTTATAACCATCGTGGACATTCTGGTGATAACAGCAGCCGTGTTATCATCTGTGTGTGTGTGTGTGTGTGTGTGTGTGTGTGTGTGTGTGTGTGTGTTCTTCTTTATCTATGTGTGTGCGTCTGTCTGCAAATGTTGAAGTTGTAGGTGGTGTGTGGTTTGTGTGTAATACTTTTCAGCGCCATGAACTCTGTAAAGTTTGTTGCTCATTTTGACTCTTTTTTCAATAATTCAACTGGAAAGACACCTTTGTGTTTTTATTACGTATTTAAGTATTTATGCATTTAATTTTTTATGTTTTCCAGCCTTTACCTGAGTATCTCAAGCATGTTAAGTCTCAGTCATATAATAATCACGCAATCGATGTCAGGTAAGATCGAGAGGGTGGCTTTATTACAGTACACTTAATGTATGTAATAAAGAAAACAATCCAGTACTTAAACCTTACAAGTGCACCGTGTTTTTCAGAATGAGTTCTACTGGATGCCAGCTGCTGTGTTGCTTCGAGGGATTTGTGTTTTGGAGGGACTGTTTGCAGTCTAAGGTACTGAAAAATGTTGATGACATGAGGGCAATCTGAAAACAACAACAAACACCCAACAGGAGTTCATTTGAAATGAACACTAAATAAATGAATGGGAATGTGGCCGGTTCAACGAGGAAATTCTTAAACCAGATGAAGTTTGTTTTCTCAATAAAACATGAACTTTTTAACTATGAACTTATTAAACTATAAACTGCAGTGAGGTGGGCAAGTTTGAGGTCATGTGAGTTTTATTTGCCCTCGCTGGATTACTGGAGAGCAGAGGAGCACACTGAGAGCTACGTGCACAGCGTTGTTTTGGATTTGCATCACTGCACGTAGTGCAAGCCAACACACACATGTGCACTGTGTGCTGCGAACATAAATCTGAATATGTAACCGTCATTATTTTTGACTCTGGAGAATCTTTTGGCGTGCGCAGCCTTTAAGCGTCATACTTTTTTCTTTACATAAAACATGGAGGCAAAATGTAAATGCTGAGCGACATTTATCTTCAATCTAACTTTACTTTCTCAACAAGTTGCTGTTTTTATTTAGCGTCTGTATATGTGCTTGAAAAAAAAAAAAAAAAAGAAGCTCCATCAAAGTTGGCCTTTGCCGCTTCCTTCACGTCTATGTATAGATCACAGGCAGCTTCTGAGACTGTTTGTAGCCTACATCTGAGCTACGCAGGTACACAGCGGGGGGCAGGGACTCATGTCTGCGCATCTCTACAGAGGTGTGTTTGTGAATAAAAATGTGTTGTTTACTTCTATATCAGTCACACCCTGGAGTAAAACAGCTGTGCACCTAAACTTGGTATATTTCATTCTTTAAGAGTTTGAAATTCAGATTTCCTGAAGACCTCTGAAAATCTACTCCAGTTTGCACAAAAGCATGCTATTCTCGTCAAAGCCACGCATCCGTTCAGCCAGCTAATACTGCTGTTAAATCCTGAGCCCATTACACGAGCATAGGCCTGCCTCCCATGCAATCCATCTGTCTGAATGGTCAGGAGCCGAGAGATGATTATCATTCTTATCCCAGCGCATGTTGAGGAGCTCTGTAGATGTGGAGTAAAAAAAAACTGCTTATCGACGGCTCTATCTCTTTTAAGAATGTATCCCCAGGTGACTTAAAAGAGACTGACTTCAAAAGCCGGAGGAGTCGGCCTGGAGTGTGAAACACTGAGCTGACCAGCCAGATGCCGGTCTCCTTGAATCTCTCTCCAGCACCTCTGCTATCTACACACAGACAACCTTTTGATGTTTAGACTACAAGGTACAGACAAAAAAAATGCTCCTAAAGTATTCACACTCACTTTATTTGTTAATGGCTCAACTCTTTCGGTATGCGAGCAGTCTTGATAAAAGAAGTCGACAGATGTTCTTTTGTTCCTTTTGTGGTTTGCAGATGTCTGCCCTGAAAACTTTGGAAGCAGAACTGAAATTTGAGGTGTCCTCACTTTTTGTGTAAGGAAATAGAAACTATGATGACGCTGCAGCTAATGAGCATTTTTTTTCCTTCTATTTTTCAAAAGAGGGTGAAACTGTTTTGTTGGGAATATTTGTGGAAACAGCATCTAAGATCAAAAGCCTCTGGGTGGGTATTTCCCACGGCAGCTGTTGACTGACACTTGATAGCCGCCATAGCACGGAGACACGCTGTCAACTTCTATGGTGCACTACTGACTGCAAGATGTCATAGCTTTGTAGACAGATGCTGACGTTTTTCTCAACAAGCTCACAGAGTGTTGTTTCTGTACTGTCAGCGACTGAATATGTCTGTGCTTTTATAACAATAAACATTTAGGGATACTCCTGCTATTCGGTTTCTATTCCACTCAAAATATGGAAGCTAGCAAGCGAAGCTAATTTGCCTAGCTTGCAAACATTTCCACTGATTCCCTCTCTTGGATGCAGCAACAGATTTAGATACAGCGCAGCTACGCATCCCATAATTCCCCTGGGCGTGTCTCTGTGATGTTGCGTATGCATTTTTGTTCCGTCCTCCACGCAGCTGCAATTCCTACCAGGCACGTTTCAGGAGCAGAGCGCTTTGCCTAACTTATTTTGTTAACATGTGTTCAGATATTACTGATTTGGTGATTTTTCTTTGATATTTGTGCATGTACCACAGGTAACTAGGCTTCATAGCTAAACGTTTTTTTTAATTTTGAAAATTTACCTTCACTGCAGCGTTCTGGTGACTGACTTTCTGTCTCACTTGAGACAGCAGAGCAGAGAAACACATCTGGGACGCTTCTGAAATGGAGACATTATGCACTCAGTGGAATGTAGTTGTCACCCTTGCTGCCCATTTGGGGTCAACGGGTCAAGTGGGAACACGTGGGCAGAGCTACTAATACACACGTGCAATGGGCTGTACAATGCAAAAAGCAAACCAGGAAGCCAGGTAACGTTTTGGTGAGGGTTTTGGCTGGGCTGTCTCTGTCTCATGGATCCACATGCGGTGATGGCAAATGCCCAGACTGTCAAAATCGCAGACTACGCAGTGGCTAACGGCCTCGACCGTGCAGCTGGTGAACTGCCCGTTTGGCTATAAGGACTTCATTAATATTACAGTATTTTTAGTGGCTACAATGCAGATATGGCACCAATCGTACGACAGATATTGTCAGTCGGACAGAAAAATTCACATCCACATGAGAACACTAATGTGGAGGATTGCAGAAAAATAAATCAAACTGTTTTTTGTTTTTGGTAAAGACAATTTCAACAAATTAAAAAGAAAATCAAAATTCATCCTTGTTACCAAAGATGAATTTTAATTTCAGTTTGACCTTAAATAACAACTCCCCCTGCCCCAGTAACACACACACACACACACACACACACACACACAGACACAGACACAGACACACACACACACACACACACACACACACACACACACACACACACACACACACAGAGTCAGCTCTTAATATCAATGTGCACATTTTTAGGTATAACACTTTCTTTTTTTCTCCTATCGTCTCTATGTCTCTTTCGTCTCTTTCGTTTTGTCTCGTTGTCTCATCTCATTGTCCAACACATAACCGTCATGACAGGAATATCTCGAGCTGGTGTTTGTAAACAACAGTGCAGGGTGAAAGTGAATAATAAATGAACTTGGAATCATACTCTGAATGTGAAAAAGAAAAGAGAAAATAACAAGAGAACAAGGCAATAATGGATGTTTCAAAAACCTCTTCAGACTCCTAACTTAAATTGGATTTTAACTCCACTGAGTGCAGGTTGTAGATGTTTATTTTCATTCAATTGTCAAGCGCTGCTGATGACAAGTTAACAGCCCTGCCACAGAATGCAAATCATGTTGGCTCTCTCATTTTGCTGCCAGGTGGAGTTCTCAATATGTCGTTCATGCGAGGCTTGCTTCCACTACAGAGCCTAAAAAATGTATAATTGAAAACTCTGAAATGGTTCCACTGTCAGGCACTGTTGTTAAGTCCTGGCTTCAATGCCCGTCATCCTGACAAGCTACCAAATACCTATTTTTAATACCTCTGGCACTTCTACAAATGAAACATGCCATTTGGTTTTAAATTGCCAGGATGAAAAGAAAATCTGGTGCCATAATCAACCGTGATTTTTTTTTTTTTTTTTTTTACCTATTATGCGCTGTCATTATGAGGCACAATCAGCATCTAAATTTAAAAATGTTATCATACATAGAAAATTACACCATAAACCCAAGTGTAATCCTAAGCATCCAAACAAGGAAGTAGAGGATACTGCATCAAATTCCAGCTGCAAATCTCATTACATGTGAGGGAAATGAACAAAAAGCCTCAGGACTACAGCTTTGACAAGGTTTTCTTTATGAGACCCTCTTATTGTACAAGCACAAAACATAAAATAAGATTGTTTCTGGGATTCTATGCTAGTATTTCACAGATATTCTGACCGCTCATATATACCCTGCCCGCAGCCACAGATATAAATGGCTCCTGTGATGACAGTTCTGCGCATTTTAATCCCACTTACTGTCATGTAAATCTCACTTTACAAGAGAAGACACGGAGATTCAGCATCGAGTGCTGAGGACTAGGTGTAATACTGTCTTTAAATGTGACGGCATTGCGAGTTTTGAGTTTTCCCTTAACATACACACTTGTGCCTTGACCACCTGCTGCATGCTCCTACTGTAGTGAGACAAACATAATGGTGTCACTGTTGAGGAGACACCAAAGAAGAAGAAATTCTCTGAGGCTGCAACTTGGTTAGAGTCTCTCTTTTTTTTTTTTTTTTTTTTTTTGCACAGACACCAACGAGAGACCAACAGATGCATTTAAAGAAAGGGGAATTTATCAAAGTCTGGGGATCGTGCTTTCTGAGGCAGAACAGGCATCAGTTTTCTTGAGGCTGTAGCTTTGGATGTTGGTGTTAGTTACCATTTCAGATCGGCGCAATGGCATTTTTGTCTTCTCTAAGTGAAAAGCAGAGTGAGAAACACAGCCAGATGCACTTATGTAAATGTGTACACTCGTGCACAGCAGTGCTGTGCCTCTATTTCAGCACGTGTGCTTGAAATGTTCAGTGTGTGTGTGTGATTTAAAGCCTCAGTTGAATTGCAGAATCATTATACATGTAGGGATTTATGGGCCAGGTTTACATGTGTATCTATACGAGCAGGGATGTTCTGCTTTCCCTGTTATTTTGTCACTGACCACAAATAAACTGCTTAGACCAGAAATAAGTCTGCACTTTAGATCATGTGTGAGAAACATTACAGAACACACTCCTCTCACTGTACATGCTGCCACTTAGCGACATCATTAGAGAGCACAATGTATGTTTCCATAGTAATGTGGATGACACACAATGGTCTCATTACTGGCTGTCTTTTCGCAGCAAATGGATGAGCAATAATTTCTGGAAGTTAAATGAGGACAAAACTGACTACTGCTCAACTCCAAAACAAGAAGAGGAACGCTGTGTAATAATCTGTGAGATTTAAATCCTTGGATTAAATTGGAGGTAACAAGCTTTGGTGTTTTGATGGTGACCAGGATGGTTGCATTGTTATTCTTATTTTTAGTGTTGTGTCTTTTTCAGAGAAAATATACTGCAACAATCCATGTTCGATATTGTTAAAGCTACTCTAAAAGAACAGCTCTGAGCACTCTGAGGTTTATTGCAATATATGTACACAATACAGAGCACTCCAAATGGATAATGTGCTTTTTCTGGACTGACTGCTCTCCCTGTGCAGCGGATCAACATCTGTAATGGCAAAAAAAAAAAAGCATGTTGATCAACACACTGTGCAATAAGCCAAAGGCAACCAACGTCCCTACCTCCCTTATTGGAGCACACAAGAGTCTGCAAGGCAGATCATATTTACACATACAGTATGCGTGGATGAGATGTCTTCAGCCACTAAGGAGACTATAGCTCTACAGCATTGCAACAGGAATATAAATGGAATCGTCCTATAAAAAAATCCATTTAAATGTCTTAACACATCATATTAAAACACCTTGCAGGGTTTGGTTTGACAAAGATGGAAAACGGCTGATGGGTTAAATATCTTTCACATAGCCAGCTTATAATACACAGTTCACTGGAGGATAGCTTGATACCGCAGGCTGAGGAAGCCTATACATGAATGACCACTTGCAAAATTCCCCATAACTCTGTAACTGTAGGGGAGAGCAGAAGTCCATTTTTGAACAATGGAAACTCATTTTCTACCCTTGCATCCAACGGAAGAAACGGAAGAGGGAAAGAAAGAGCAGCAACATCAAAGAGAAAGAATCATATGTTCAGTTGGCACAAAAATAAAAATAAAAAAAGGATTATTGCCTTCAGGCAACATGATGTCCCCATCTCTCCAAGGGAGCCACCTGAGTGAGATGTGTACATTGTGACACCTGCGGCTCCCTGCTTGCAGCCTCAGCATGTGAGGTCACTCTCATCCGCAGTCCTTGACGAAATAACTAGTTTTGCCACAGACAACTTGGCTAATAGCAGATTTTGCAGGGACCACCATAATGAGGGATCCCGCTGAGGTAACAGCTTCATATTGGCGGTGATCTCAGAAGCTGAAGTTAGCTGTCCATGTGAATCGCTCAGTCAGCATTATGCCTTTTGAAATTGTAACAGTCAGAAGCAATGGTGTGTCCATCAAATGCACATATGTGGCTGTGGCGTGTGGGTGTGTGTCTCAGTCTGCTCCTTTATTATTCCATGTGTGTCGATACTCTGGGAGTTACATCAATGTCCTTGTCGCTGTGGGGGAGTGGGCTCAGCCATTACAGCATCATGTGGCCTCGTCTAATTGTCTCACAGCATTTTTGTTACCATTCATCGCCCTTGGATAAAAGGGAGAGAAGACAGGGCCGAGAGGAAGGAACGTTGATTCTGCACTATATCTGTGCGAGAGATTCAGAATTCAAGGTGGGAGCAGTGAACAAGAACAAAAGCCACCACAAAAGGAGACTGAAAGGGGAGAGAGAGCGAGGGAGGAGCTGACGTTCATAAAAGTGGATAAATAACAGGGCGCTCTTCTGACAAAGATGCTAAAACAATCACACACGCGGGGGTCAGCGTATTCACACTCACACTCCAAATTTTAATGAGAGACCGATGTGTGTGCCACTACTGTAGACAGTGCCTCCGGAGTGATCGCCGCTTCAGATATCGTACAAAAGGGATGGGAGAGGGGGGAAAAAAGAGCGGAAGGGGAGTTATGTGTCTTTTTTGTTTTGAGAGCATGTGGGCAGACAGACAAAAGCTAAAGGCAACTATCCACCGGAGAGCTCTAATCACCACTGCCCTCCCCTCTTCGTCTGAACTCCTCATTTCTTGAATTTCCGTCTCTTCTATACTTAGGAGTGTCCTGTCAACAACACGCCATAATTCTCTGGCAAGTCGTCATTAAGAGCAGAGAGAAATTTGTTTTTAAATTGAACACTGAGAGTGCTCTCTCAGAGTGTTTGTGCAGTACTGTCAAGCTTTTTAATTAAGGTGGCTTAACAAACATGTTTTCCATGCAGAACAAAACAATACAGGTCCTTTCAGAGTGTCTCACTGTGAACCATTGATAATGGCTGCACTGCATTGCCAGCAGTTCACTTTGGACAGCCTAGACATGAATGGTATACATCAAAGACAAACAGGCATAATAGATTCTATTCCTGTAGGCTGCCCAAAGTGAAGCCTGTGGGCCAAAGTCGGCCCACCATAAGGTTCAGTCTGGCTCACCAATTTGTCGCAAAAAAAAAATTGCAAGAGAATACAAATCGCTATTTATGCTGTTTTATCCTTTGTGAGGTAAAAATGTTCTTTAAATATCTAGATATTCTAATAATATGCAGTATTTATCACAATGCAAGAATATTGGGCACAATACACAATACAACACAATAAAATAGGTGTTTTTGGCCCCCTCACAGGCACATTTTCCCAAATTGATCTGAATCTCTGAATATAGTTGCAGAGCCTTAAAAAAGATTCCTGCTTCTATTCCTACGACAACAGAAACCCGCTTCAACGCTGCCTGCCCAATTCAATCAACTTTTTAAGAAACGTCATCCTACTTTAAACTTCTGAGTCTGAACATTTGTGTCTGAGAAACAAGCAGAGTGTTACACAGTCACACTAAATGCTTAAGCTGGTAGTGGGAGTAGATGACACACAAATAGGCGATACACATATTAAATAGTCTTTATTACAGTTTTTCATTAGCATGCAGCGCACTCGGCAAGCTTAAATGAATTCTTCATTCACTAGGAGATGTAATGAACTCTTTCTTGTAATTTGGCCCATCAATAATTAGGAGACCTCACTGAATGGTCTCTGGAAATGGTGGCTGTGAGAAATCCTATACCATTAATATTGCATTGAACTCTTCCAGACTTATTAGCAAGGCTCCGGTTTTAATGAGCCAATAGTCCTTAATATTGTCAATATTTTATCCTTATGTACGTTTGTCGATTGAGATGGGACGTCAAGCGTTAAGGTTAATGACCCTGAACATGAGGGTCAAGAAGGTAATGGAGGGCTGTTTTCAGCTGTAAGAATAACTGAGTTAAAGACAAAAATGTTTAAAAGATGATCTCTGTAGAAGTTCGTAATTGGGTCACTCTAACCCAAGTGTGAAACACTCTTCAAACTTTCACATCACCTTTGCTGCGATATGCAGTATATTATCTGGTTTAGAGATATAAGAGCAGAAACGTTATCCCCTGATGTTAGGCGCTGCAGTTTTAAAAAACTAAAACTAAACTACTGTTTTAAGTGCAAGGCAGTGCAATTTCTCCTCCGTGTTTATTTGAATATGGTCAATATCCATAAGGGTGTCTGTTCTCTACAACACAGAAGTCTTTCATTTTCCCAGCAGCATTCTAATCAAAACTCCCCAAGTAATTACTGACTGAGGAGGGTCCAGGTGCTGGCAACAGAGTCAGGGGCATTCATTCGCTCTTTAATGGCACCACTTGTTTATAAGCCTGAGTCCACCTACACACACCACTAATGGGCTGCACATAGCCCAGTCATGAATATGCATTCTCACCTTGGCTGATAGTTTCAAAAAGTAGACCACAGAATGAAAAGGAACAACAAATAGTGTCTCTCTGTAATTGGCTGTCAGCAAAGGTAATATGCAAATTTCGAGCCTTTCTACCCATGGTATTGTATTGAATGGAGAGCTGCTTTTGATATGTGTGAATAGGCCTTGATCAGACTGAAGTTACTCGGATTAGACTGGCAGACCTACAAAACTGTGTTATAGTTTGTATGTGTTTGTTTCTTTCCCTGTCAATTCTCCAAAACAAAAGTTTTGTTCCTCTACCAAAGGTTTGCATGTTTCTGTCCAAAGTCTTAACAGAAATTTATTGCTGCTAAAAAGCCGCTGAGCTTAAAAGAAAGCACATTAAAATATGTGTGGTATCAGAAACAATTTAGGTGCTGGGTGGCACAAAAAGCAACCACGAATTTGAATAACCACGACCATTAATCATACATCAAACACACCCCGAAAGAAACTTTTTTCATTGTAAGTCAAAGCTCTGTCAGCATACGATGATGGAAAACAATAAAGATGTTATCCTCTACACAGTACCCTGACAGCTATTGAGCTGTCATTATACGATCATGAAGTCATTTCCATGCTTAACTTGAAAGCATATTATTATGATTAAAAACAACAGTGAAATGTCAATCAATGCCGTGCCATTATTGCCTCATATTCTGTCTCTGGAGATACCCACATGCTCCAGTTTTGTTTTTCTGTCCATTTTCTATTATGATCCTATTACCACCACAGTGGGGGGCACGTTATTGAGCGCAATCACGAAAACCTGGGCAAAGCGTCTTCTTAAACTTATACTCCTGGAAAGAGACGGGAATGATGTGTGAAATGAAGCAGTCGCTTATCAACCGTGCTAGACAGGCCTGATGTTTGTGAAGGCACAAGACAGATATTTGATGTGAGGCATCCACTGCATTCATCCCGAGACAGCACAGACTGGGCTGAAACTGGATTAAATAATAGACACATTTAAATCATCTTTATTTGGCTATCTAGAGGTTAAAGTGAAGAGTTATCATGACTAAATAAGCAACAGTTGAACATAAGGTAGAAAGAAACATCCGTAGTTATAATTTACGATATGGATGTGGCTTGATTAGATTTGATTGACAGTGGCATTGTCTTGCCAAATTCTGATTGGGGACGTCACGTTTTACAACAGAGCCACGCCCGCTGCACACCAGTGTTTTTAGTTTTGATAATTTTTTTGTTTCATGCCTGACCGGAACAGAAGTACTTCGAGACTGATAGAGACAGTTTTCAGCACCTTTAATAGCATGTGTTTGTAGTCGTTGCAGGTTTAACCTTCGTGTAGCCTACAAAACCAAATACCCAGGAAGAGTAGTTTCAAAAACACATACATATTTCTAAAAATTCCTTTCCCCCACAGCACTCTGAGAGATAATTCAAGACACACTGTGTGCACGGACACACTGCTGACTACATGGGCTTTGCTTCACGACAGTGTAGAAGACCTTGACTCAGGCTTGAAGGTAGTTAAAGCTGCCCAGGGTGCATTCCTCATCTGCATATCCGTGGCTCTGCATTTCTCCTGCTTTTCTACATAAAAGTATGGGAGCTGGCTAATCAGACTTCCCAGGTCAAAGGTTCCAGAGCTGGAGGAGGGAAGGAACCTCCTGGGAAGGGCATGTCCAGATGTAGCTTTCCGTTCCATCACATCTCTTCTATTTTCCATCTTACCTGCTGGCTGTGCAGAACAGGCTGCAGACAGCTGCACATTAGAGCAACGAGAATGGTTAAGCAATTTGTTCACGGATACATGAATTCTGTATTTTTCTCCAATATGTTGTGGCGGTGAGGCTATTTGTGGGGTATATGTTACATTCACACACCACCACTTCAACAATTGCTCCTGACAAAGGATTTGTCTTGGCTGTTATTATTGTTGTCAGTCAAAAGATTTAGAGCCGACATGAAGGCCGTTCCATTCAATATCTCTCTGGCTGCAGCTAATTTATGCTGTTGTGTAGAATGAAATGCGGAAAACCTCTGTTTAAATATGGCTGTATTCTCCAAAACACATCATCAGTTACTAAACTCTGTCTCTTTGATTTATAAGTGGTCCATGAGCAATATCCCCTCACATGGGCAGCCTCTTCATCATCTTCAATTACAGAGAGAGGACATCTGTATCTGCAAACACATGCTGAGTTTGCCGGCTTTAAAGCCCTAGCACCAAAAAGCAGAGTATTTGGGATTTTGCAAACAAATATTGATGCACATGGTTTGTGTGTGCAGCCTGAAAGATGTAGCATTGCTGACATAAGTACCACCAGGCAGAATGGGACCAAAAATCATGACTTGAGCTGTTTTGTGTCTGATTGCAGAAGCATGGCAGGCGCAGAGTGGGAGCTGAGGAAGAGGCCAATGCTCACCCGCAACATACTGCTCAGAAAGAAATATATTCCAAATCCAGCCGAACTGCATTATCCAATTTCCGTCTATAGCAGTAAGAGATAATAAAGCGAGCAAATGCGAATGTAAATGCTCTGGTACATGATGCATAATTGCCCTATTAATTGCTTGTTTGCTGCAGAACTGTTGCTGGGCTTTGGTGCAATATCTCAGAGCCTGTCCCGGCGGGGTGATACTCCCCTCTTCTCGCAGCCTTCCTCGCTCCTCTGTCCTCTATCTTCCTTCCTGTGGCCCGTGTTTATGTACTGAGGCAGAGAGCAGCAGTCTCATCACCATCATTTGGATGAGAGATGGAGTCATCATCGGCCGAGTCCCATCGCTGCGGCCCCCACCACAATGGGGGGGGGGATGTGTAACCATGACAACCACGCTGAATTGGTCAAAGGGAGCCAAGTCAATCCAAAAACTTTGAGTTTTTCTTTTTTTTTTTTTTTTTATTATTGTATTTTTTCCCCCACGTCCTGAACGTTCTGATAGCGACGTGCAAAGGGGGCTGGCGGGTGAAGAGGGGGGAATAAAATTGTAATGAGGCAGCTGTGAGGGACACCAATCTGCAGGGAAAGCTACTTTATGCAGAAATCCAATTTAAGAGATTGGCTTAGCGACTGAGTCATTGAAGGTAAATCCAATGGTAATTATAGGTAAATCAAAGGTGAAAGCATGCAAAACACTCCCATACACAACTCTCTCTCTCTCTCTCTCTCTCTCTCTCTCTCTCTCTCTGCCCCTCTCTCACTCGCTCCCCCTCCATCCCCTCGCTATACTCATTACCACATATCACTATGTTGCTAACCAAAGAGAGACAGGGGCATGGTGCATAGCATGAAATATAAGCATAATGGTGGATTTTAGCCTTTGTGGCTTAAAGGGACTTGACACTCGTGCACACCCTTCATTTTGGATCATGCTAAAGACAGGTGAGTAATTAAACAATATCCTCTCATTTCAATGCCATTGTGCAATTTAAATATCTTAATACGTTTGCCCCTGCCAGTCAAATTCATCCAGCTGCTGTTAAGGTGAGGACACTAGCAGGGACGTTTTCATCTTGTTCGATTGTGTTGGCATCTGACCCATGCAAACAGCCCTGCCTTTTCTAATCACCCCATACTATATCATTAACTACAGCCAAAGCAGGGATAATGATAATGATAGCAGAAGTGTGCCAACTCTCACACCTCCTGCTGGGTAGGTGCCAACTTCCCTCTGGGAGAGGATGATTGTGAGTGGGAGGCGACAAAAACAGTCAAATCCTCATAGCCAAAGTAACCAATTTATCAGACAATAGCGATGCAATACTGAGAACACAAGATATTTTTAAAAGTCTGACATATAATCCATGGTTTGACATTATGGAATGACATTTTAGAAGTAGCTTTGCTGCTTTCCTATTTGTTCTGCCCTCTGAGACGCACAGGAGCAGTACTTTGTTAGATTGTAGATAGAGGGCTAATAAATAGCTGAGCTAGTGGCTCACAAGTCATTTATCCTGACCTTTTATTTCAGGCAAAATCAATTTTCTGTTAATATGCCACTAATAAGGAGACACCTTTTATTTGTTTGGCTCTCAAACTGCATTGATGCCTTTCAGCAGGGTTGTGGCCAGACATCCCACCACTGCATTTTGATTTGTTGGATGAAATCAGCCACTTTGAAATGGTTCACTGAAAGCTCTAAAGGTGAATGTTAATGTGACAGCCGCAATGAAACTGGTGTGCAGCACAAGAGCACAAACACGAGGAAACAAGAGCAGAGAAATTCACAGCAGATGGCAGGGCTCAATCTTTTTTTCTTCTTCTCCACTGAAAGCAGCAATGAATAATCTATCACATTTATACAATAGGTTGCCAGATTATGTCCGCTGAAAAGCTAAATTTAGCACACCTGTGGAACATATGTGCTCTTTTTCTCTTTTCTCCTGTATCAGTTTGACAAGCTGCTGACATGTTGGTGGAGATGGATGGGATAGTGAGTGAAGAGGACGCACACAATGACAGTAATATTCATGTAATTCTAAATATTTAACAATCACATTATATTACTTTATTTTACTTGCTCTCTGGAAAAGTGATAAGCATAACAAACACTGCTGATTCATCAAAATGCAAAGGTAGTGGCACCGGAGGCCTGTGTGTGCTGCCACTGCTTAGTGTCTACAGGAACAAGAAGTCAGTTACAGCATAATCCGGAGGGTTTTTCAGTGACATTATCTGCTCATATTTAATAATTGTTGCTTTTTATGGTTTCATTCCCAAGCTGAAAGCAGCATTTGGTTACACCTCTTGGAAAGTAGAGGCAACCCTGTGTTCATTTACGATGTCAACATGGCATTTATATCTGTCTCAGTCTATTTCCTCAAATTCAAATGTGTAAACAGAGGGAGAGTGACATTAAAAGTCAATCAGAGACAGATCAAATCACAGCTAACATTTGGTTAAACTTCCCCTGGACTGCTGTTGCTTCAGAAACCTGTGCATCTGAGATGAATGGAATCTAAAAGGCTTCGGGAATACAGAGGGAGTGATGGTTGAACATGCGTACATACGATGATGGTGTGATCAACAGTTTGGGTCGATGGGGGCTGATAAGAGACAGTCTAAGACCAAGTTTCTCTGACAAAACAATCAAGTCGAGCAATAATGTGCAATTCACCGGTGATGCGTACATCAAAGACAGTTTGATAGGCCCACGATTTGGTTTCAAGAGATTCCGGTTAATCTCTAGGGGTTTGGGGTGAAGTGATATCAGCAGGCCTGTTGTTAACTATTGTCTCCATGTGATTCATTCTCTTCCTCTCCATGGAGAAACATAAAGAGACTGTGAGGGGGATCCAGCAGGCCCAGCAGCTGTATTATGGAGATTTGAGCCACCAAAACATTTCTGCAAACATGCGCTGGGATCACAAATGCCAGCCTCGCTCATAGCCCAACAACCTTGTATTGTCACTGCCTCCATCCTTGTCTACATTTTTACCCTTCTCACTTACCTCCACTTCCCAATTTATATGTAAATTCCCTCTTCCTTAAACAATGCAATATGCATATCTATCCTTTAGTGGCAGAGGCCCCTAAGCTTACAATAAATGGCCTGAGCCCTCACATGGAAAGCAGCCATGTGAGTCATTGCAATTTAGTACTTTAACTGTGGCCTTGTGAAAACACCTAACAGCACCTGAGAGTGTACATTTTCTACCATCTGTGGCAGTCTGTGACTAAAAATATAATATTGTACAGGTTGTAACAACCAAGGCTGGCAATAAAAGAGAAACAGTAACAGGCACTCTGTTAAACAAGTGTGTGCATGCTACAGTAGACATCTCCCCCATCCACAATGTACCGAGCATGTTAACTGACAGTACAGGGAAAATCAGGTGGATGCAACAACGACGATGTGTTATTCTCAGCTGCACAAACCACACCAGTAAAACCTAGCTTTGCACAATGCCAAGATTAGAACTGACTCTGTCTACGCCTCCACACCTCACCTCTCACCCCTAACCCCTCTATACCTTTCTATGAGGAAAACAGTTAACAGCACACTATAGAGAAACATGCCAGACTTGCAGAAACACAAGATACACAAGCAACCAAGGAAGGTATAGTATGTGTATTTGCACTGATACACACTCACACAAATGCATGCACACCGTATTGGCAATTCCAAGATTCCATTATGTTTTTTCCTCCAAGGAGTACTCTACCCTAATGATCATTTATTGATACAGTCATTAAACATTTATCAACATTAACTAATTGCCATTTGCTAGCTTTTAATGATTAATGACCCCAAATGTGGAATTCTTTGTTTGATCACACAATATTGGAGTCGGTGTAACAGCACCTGTTCAAATTTCACTTCCACAATCAGCAACAAATGTGCCTCTTAACATATTTGTTTCTTTTCTCTGAACACCTCGGTGGGAAAACAGAGGAGGGCTTCTAATGGGACGGACCAGAAAAGACATTATATTTGCAAAATTACCCCATGCTGAGCTTGAGGGCTTTGAGAAAATAACCTGATCACAAATTCTACGAGCTTGCAAGTGTTATTTGATTCCCCACCGCTGTGAGGTGAGCAGCAAAACAATATTATGATGGACTTTTCAATTTGGACCGAACCCTGCAGCGTCTGTCAACAGATGGTCAAACGGTCCTGGGTTCATCAAACACTTACATCTCAGCTCTTCCGGAGAACATGCTCACGTTCTTGTGTTAAAACAGTGGGAACTATTTGAATGTTGGTTAAGTTCCACTTGAGACTCATGGTTTTGACTGATGTTGTGATTGTAGGTTTATAGTCACCTTGACCACAAATATCCAACCCAAATGTTTACTGTTTATTCCCATGATGCTGCACAATTTAAGACCTAATTTACACTCTTAGAATATTTCAGTAATTGGCTGAAGAGCAGGCAGTGGTGTGGTCTGGATGCTCTCCGGAGCGTTAAACGATGTTCAGAGGGTCTGCTGTGGTGTTGAGCTAATACAATTTGTTTCCTGTGCCTCTGCTGCTTTGCTATGCTGGATTAATTTTCTGCTTTCACTGCGCTCCCTCTACCCATCTGAAAGGAGGTAAGCCACCAACCACCAACACAAACGCAGAGACCAGTGTCGAGTTGGGCTCAGCATTGTGTCTTCGTACACTGTACACACACACACACACGCAGGGGCACGAGCTTGCACACACGCATCTCTAGTGCATGTATGGTGACCGGTTTTCCCAACGCTCCACTGCTCAAGCACAGAATGGGATAAACGTGTTGGCAGCTGGCCCTCTAGATCTCAGTTCACAACACCCACCTCCCGTACCCTTCCTTGAATACAAAAAACATCCTCAGCATCATCTCATCTACATTTGCCTCTTTGTCAGCTTAAAGGCGGACAATGAATTGTGCAGCTCAGAAGAAGAGAGGAGCCAATGGAGACTGCAGGCTGAGACGTCAGATACAGAATCGAGAGCAGCTGGGCGGAGAGGGATGTAGGAATTTATGAGTGTGAAAACCGGGCAGGGAGTGAGGATGCAGTAAGGGCTAAAGATTAGAAAAATAAGATGAGAAATCAGAGGGAGGTGCAGACCGCTTCAGACGGAGGGCTCACAGATGAGGTGGGCCTCGTGGAAGCCAGACTAGGGGAGCAAGGTGAGCGTGTGGGACAGAATCATGGTGAGCGGGTCAAATCCATTTACCTCTCTGTGGCATCAGAAGAGGCTGTTGTGGCAAAGACGGCAGGGGGCTGGTCTTCAATTCCAAATCTTAAACTCACTTTAGAAATCAGCAACTGAGACAAATAGCCCACAAATAACTGCATGTGTGTAGAGAGGAAATATTACTGACAGCACCACCGACTCCCCCCCCATGAAGTACCGATGTAACATGTCTCTGAGGATCATTTGCCTTTTTTTTTTAATCAAATACTCCCAGGGCAATTTGTCACTGCATATTTATCATTATATTCAGACACAATATCTATATCTAAGGGCTGTAGCAGCACAGACCAGGTGCTTTTACTGTAGAATGACTTTCCACTGTCCATACACTAAAATTATGCAGTAGCACCCCCTGTGGTTATAGTAGCTCATACAGCTGGATAACTGCAAGTGCACCAAAGACACAGAAAATGCTAGACAGCCAGTTAACTGCCGCTCAACACAATATAATTTACGTCTCCTCCGTATCAGGCTGATATGCTATTATTTTTCTTATAAAAGGCTTAAATTGTGGCATCATTTTGTAGTATGTAGGTGTCTAGTGCCCATTTCTTGCCCTAACTCCTCACTGAGCAAAACACAAGTATCTGTCCTTGATTGCTACTCATTATCATACACTTAAGGGCTGAATGAAGGATGGAGAGAAAAAGAGAATAATTTGATGCTGGAGGAGACCTCTACCTTTTAAAGGCTACTTATGTGAGATCGTCCTTTTGGAGTGTTTTGATATGTCTTTCAAGTGGCTGGGTCTTTTTCTTCCTGCCTCTGCTATACTCTCTGAAATACATTTCCATACGGTTATTCCACAAGGCAGAGCTGACCAGACAGGACCCCAACACAGATAGACCCAAACACAAAAACACTTGCAGTTGAAATTCAGTTCACAGATACCTAGATATTTAATATGAAGATAACAGCAAATTGCAAAGGCCTCTATCAGTCCTTCAGTTTGCAATCGTGCCACTTTACGGTGCCCATGAAGCAGGTAATAACTAAAATTGCATATACAACCATTTTTATTAATACTGTATGATGCATCTCTCTGATTTACGCATTTTCCTGTTATTCTGAATAGTCTACTGAGCGTAATGCATGGTGATAACACACTAATCATACCTATGGTAGTCATCACACATGCCTCTTTATAGCATATAGCCCAAATCCCGGATCTTCCTGTATCTGTGCGTCTTAATGTACCTTTTCACACATGTATCCATCACACTCCAAAAGGAGATTGAAATAGTGCTTTACACTTAAAATTTGCACTTTGCTCCTACATTTCACAGGCACTCAACCTCTTAGTTAAGACCCAAGTTATTAATGGGCTGTGCTCAGCTGGTCACACACATACACACACACACACACACACATACACTTTTGTGTGAAGGGCGTTTTATAAAGCAGTGCATTATTGTTATTAGAGCACGGGCGCCATGCCCAGTTGCCAGTGCTGGGTTGAGCGGAAGCAGTCATTAAATTTAAATTGAGCAATATTTTCTTTTGATGCTTCGGGAGCTCATGTAGGGTGGATTCATATTGGCTTGGCACTACTCGTTTATTTGTTGCATAAACTCAAATTTATTTGCTTCACCCATATGAATGCGTTCGTTCATCACTGGGACACTTTAATAAACCTGATGCATGATGCTAAATTGCTAACTTATTAGCATCCCGTTGATAATTAAGTTTATTAGTTGACTGCACATCTGAATCTAAAAGGGTTAAACAAAGGTGCAGCTGCATCCAGACAGCGAAATACACTGTTCATCTGAAAACATGCTTCTACATAAATATACAGTAAGGTAAATGGTTGTGCTGTATGCATGGGAACAGCTGCATCTTCTATATTCAAACAGCTCCCACAATATGCAACTGTTCAACATGAGGTTGCAACGAGTATTATTAGTCTTGTCCTCCACCTCCTCCTCCTCAGTCGATCAGGTTCACCCTCCAACACTTGCCAATCATCCAGTCTACTTTGAAATAGTCTCTAGCCTGAGGCTGAAGTAACCGGTGCGTCTTGAGCCACCACTGGCCCTGTCAAAGCAGACAGTCAGTAAAAGCAATTGCAGTATAAAAAGAAATACCGCTGCTCACCAACGCTTTTGACAAAGCATTGTCTGCAACACACTCTGCCGTAACCCCTTTTTCTTTTTGCTTTCTAACATTTGTGAGCTCGGAATTAAAATGTTGGGTCTGCTTGGAGTGCAATCCAGAGATTTTCAGCCTCAAAAAGTTGACAAACATATTATGTTTGAAATGTTGATGTCCTTTTTAAATTTTCATACTCATATTATTTTTTTTTTTCAAATAACAAAGTGTGAAAAAATCACTCAAGCAAAGTCATGAATGTAAGGAGGAGTGCATTTAAAAAGTCCTTGAGGCTCTCACATTTTTTGGGCCGATAGCATTCATGCATTAGAAACCTTCTCTGGCTGAACTGAAAATAAATACCCCAAAACAACATACTGATAAGGCTCAGCTTTAATAATACAAGGAGTCTTGTCAGCATTTGTGACACTAAGAACATTTTCTTAACTGTTTAACTGCGCACGTCGTGTGACCTGCAGTTTCAACTGTGGCCACTAGTCAAAACCGCTGCATACCCTGGTGGTTCTTGGTGCATCAGCGAAAAGTAAATTTCAGAGCTCATGGCATGTCCCATTTATCCATTTTTGGTGTATAATGCTGTGTATTGCAGGTTTAGGTGAGCTTTTATTCCACATGGTGTATTTTGATTCTTATCTTGGATGCCAACAGAATGAGAGAGCACCTCTCCTATTATCCATTCAGTCAAAGACTGGCAAAGCAGTTAACTGCATGGCTCGTCTGCCCCTCATGCTTTGATCTTCCCTTGGCATTCTCTCAGTCTCAACCCTGTTTTCATTGGTGTGCATTAGCTAACAAAAGAGAGCGAAGAGAAGATAGATATCTCCCTGAGAACGGAGAGATCTCCACCTAGGGACTTCAAAGCCTGCTTTGAAGTTGGGCAGGAGACAGCAGCATCCACAAAAGAGAGGCGCTGCTCCACTGTCCTACCATGCTGCGTCATTAACTCTTGACTGCTATTCAGTCTACTTAGTTATTGAGTGTGGTGCGACTCCTCTCTAGTGTTTTCTGCAGACTGATCATTTCTTTACTAGGACCTGATTTTCTACACAGACCTCTCTTTGAATTTCAGCACCAATCTCAAGGTCAAGGAACATACTTTCATTTAATCAAAGAATGAATAAAAGCAGTGACATAACTTACAAAGGGGTTTTAAAACAGGAATGCTCATGCAAGGTATTGATCGATACATATCTCAAAGAAAGTGAAAATTCCTTGTATGACTTTTTTTTTTTTTTTCTTTTTTAACTAATTTGAGAACAAATCTCACCTGCATACCGCATACCTTGCTGTCAAAGGAAGGTATGTATTCATGTCACTCCTTGCCTGTGGTATGGCATCATTGATCTGTTTGTTGGATGGTTGGTCTACAACTTTTGTTCAAACTTCAATATTCCAACAACTATGGGATGGATTGCCTTGAAATTCTGTACAGACATTCATGGTCTCGAGTATTTTTTTCCTGACTTTTCCTCTGGTGCCACCATGGAATTCACATTTGTGGTTTTGACAACAAATATTGGATGGAGTACTATGAAATATGAATTGTGATAACTTTGGTGAACACCTGCCATCATCAGGTTTTGCAAATACTTTGGGTTTAGACTAAATACCTAAACCAGTGACATTCCCATTGCTCTCAGCAGTTTTTATGCTTAGCGCTAATTAGCAAATGTTAGGATGCTAAAATGGGGAACATGGTTACTGTTACACCTGCTAAACATTCACATGTTAATGATATTATTGTGAGCATACTAGCATGCTGACCTTAGCATTTAGCTATGTACAGCATCATAGAACTTTTTTGCTAACACTTATTGCAGTCATTTTTTTGTATGTATTTGTATGTGAAACAGCAAAACAAGCAGAAAGGACACAGATTCAGTCTCCATTCTGACATTAACATGGAAGTTTCCCAGTTTGTTATTATTTTTTAGCCACCAGGTATCGCTCTCATAATGACCCTGAAGATGACAGTGATGGTGACTAGTAAGCAGTTCTGCTCTGCTAGATCTATATAATTCACCTTGGCATTCTGACTATGTTTCTCAAAGTTTGTTCTATTTTTCTCTAATAAGATACTTGTGGGAGTTTCACTTGGTCTCATTTGGGGGTTTGTTTTATAATGTGGGTTCTGTCAGTCTGTTTGCTAGATGCATTGTGTTGGTGGTGCCTTTATTTTCCTGACATCAAACAGAAAAATCTGTCTAATCTAACCTTTGGGCCAAACACTAAAAACAGATCCAGCACCCAGGTACCGCCGGGTTTTGAATAACCTTTGCTGTTACTCTGTGAGAGTGTTTGGGGGTACTGTTTGAAGTAAGACTGGAAAATAGCTGAGGTGCCTCCATAAACCAATCCCAGAGGACTTCTTTCTTTGTCTTTGGCTCTGGTTCCACCTCCACCTTTCTCCTCCTTCCTCTCTACCTTCCTTCCTCTCTTTGTCAAAGTGATAGGGCAGATATTGATTACCTCTGAGTGTGTGGTACACCTAGGAGTCATATGCATTTTACCATCCTCTCTCCAAGTTACCACACATCCTTTTCATCATTAGTATGCCACAAGGCAATACATCTCACGCAGAGATGTTATCTTTTTCTTGAAGAGTGTTCTTGTGAAGTTCTAGTACTAACACACATAACTGCCAGTCTCATGTTAAGTAAACCATTATCAAATGAGCGTCACTGATTGTTTTATGCCCCCAAGACTTGGTAATTTATTTGGGAAACGATAGTTCCATCTGAAAAAATAAATTAATAAAAAAAAATAAAAATACTGTCTGACTTCTTCTGGGGGCAGCTATGAAAAGGTTTGCACAGCAGCAATAGAATAAGCTGATGGTCCAGTTCTTCCCAGTAATAATACAGCAGTGAATATAGATGTGATACGTTGATTAAAATCCCATTAACAAAATTACACCCAACCAACAACTAAGCATATGTACAGCCATTTAGCATTAGTCCCAACATTTGAAGACTGGACAAAGCTGAACGAGTTATGGTGGTTCAGTGATTAGCATACAGCAAGAAGGTCCTGGGTTTAGAGCCACCTGCCTGCTAGAGCTTTTCAGTGTACAAGAAAGGTACGCTAAAGGTTAGGTGGATTGGAAACTCCAAATTACCCATAGCTGTGAATATGTTTGTCTGTCCTTCTGTTATTTCTGTGATAGAGTGGCATCCAACCATGGAGGCCAGGTGACATCTGCCTTTCATCCAACATATGCTGGGATAGGCTCTAACCTCCCATGACCCCGAACAGGATAAGTGGCATAGAAAATGTACAGGTAGATGAAACCTAAAAAACAGTCAGCAGTACCTCAAAAACATAAAATGACTGAAATGAGTATGTTTTTTGTCTGTCTTACATACCGTGCTGGAGAGATGTTTGTGTTTTCAAACATTCAGCATGAAGGGATTGTGTGCTCTTAAAGAGATCTCTCAAAGATAGAGGAACCAATAAAACCTGGTTGTCCCTCTTAACAAGCAATAAGCCCAGAGAATTAGTAAAGATTTTCTTTCTCATTTGTTCTGAGTCTTATTCCCACTTGGACCAAAGAGACATGGTTGGTTCAGCCTAGGTGTTGATGAGCCATGTCATCCCAATTAGGCCAGCACCAAAAAGCAATCTGTTTTCAATTGTTATCTGAAGAAAATAAGGGAGGAAAGGCGAGACAGAGCGAACCAGAAGGAGGTGTTGATAAGCAGTGGACTACTGAACAGAGAATCATTCCTAACATGTGATACCACACAGTGTAATCACACTGATTGAAGGAGAGAGTTTATTGTGCCTGTGCACAATTTGTTAAGTATTAGTATTTTGACATTTCTAATCTTTAAGGGGGATAGCCTGCTGTCTGGCTGTTCCCCTTGGCTAAAAAAAAACCCTCTTTCAGACTGTAGTATCTTGAGTAATTTGCATGATTATGTTGAATATTAACACAAACTGGACTATTTTCACATTGTTATCATTGAGGGCCTTCACACAGCAGGGACTTGAGAAAAAAAAGGACATGAAAATGTGAAATAGTTGCCTGCGAATAATTCCCATCAAACCTATTCATACCAGCAGCAATGCCAATTTATGAGAGGTACAACACTTGCTCAATAAAAGGTTTGAATAAGTTGGCGTAGCGGTTCAAATAATACTTGAAATATGTCACTGGAGTAGCCTATGTGTACTCCAATATGTAGGCTCCAGTGTCTAATGCTGCTATGGATAGTCAAGGTGCAGTCCCCAGGAAAAAGGCCACTAGAGTGCCTCCTGCTTTTGATTGGCATAAAGTTTACATTGGCTTGCTAGCTTACATAAAAAAGTGCTATGACACTGTTGCCTTGCTACCAGCTCTACTTCATCCAAAAATAAACTACATAAACTACTCACTGACAGCTTATTTGTTTGGCGAAGCTACTCAACACGGTGTCCTTGAGTTAACTGTCATTATAAATCTTGTGACCTTTGACAAATCATACAGGCTGATGAGAAACACAACCAATCGACAGGTCTGCCATTGTAAAGGCTGCATGAATCACTCAATATTGTTTTCCCACTAATGTTGTATGAAATGACTATGTGGTATGTGGGCATGGCAACTGGGATTATCATCCAAGTGTTTTTTTGTTTTTTAACCCAGTCTTGGTTTCATAATACCAACACATACTACATGGTTCAACGCCATTACTAAAATGACAGTGAAGTATTTCACACCACCAACAAGTTTCAATTAATTTAACGTGGCTGCACTTCAGTATAAATTCCTTTACAGTCTCAGTTGTTATTCAAATCATCCAGCAGACTGTCTGGGGCTTAAGGTGTTCCATTAAGTGAAAAAACTTCAACAGCTCCATCAATCATCACCCTGATCTGATGGAACTCATCAATCAGAAGCACAACACATTATTTCATTATTTCCGCTATATTCAATAGAAAATAGCTTCTTGTTTTCTTTTCGACAATAACTTTGATAATTGACAGAAGGTGAATAGCCCCCCCTTGAAAAGCATCACATTCCAGATATTGTGTATAATCATGATAACTTCTTTTCATCCAATATTATTCTTTGTAAAAAGGGATGGCATGTTCTTTGCTTTTGCTGCCTCATTTTAATGTGGTTATTGTTGCTTTCGTCTGGCTGGAAATATGCATACTAAGAAATACAAAAACTGATTCCCACAGTTTCCTTCCTTCTTTCATACGGAGGTATGTATGTACTGTATTTGCTTGTATATATTTTCCTATCTTTCAAGTGATGTCCTTGTATTTTATTTTCAACCTTGGTCTCAGTTGCAAACACGGACGCAGGCCAGATGGGGACTGGCAGGATTAGGTTTCATTGTATGTATGTGAGTAAAATGAGGCATTTTCACTGTGGCCTTGACTAAGGTCTCTGAAGATTATAAACCTTCAGAAATAGACAAAAGATGCACTCACAGTATGCACTGAAATTAATTAGATAGTTATTCTGGATGGTTGCCACTGCACTTCTGTGAGCGTATTTTTAATTTTCCTGACCTCCTGGCAGATTGGAATAACAAACAGACAATTTTGCATTCACAGCTTTGCTCCCTGTCATATAGCAGCCACAAATGCACATTTTAATAAGACAAAGGACAGGTTAAAATATTGTATGTGCAAACCCGTACTGCATGCATAGAGCAGCCTGTGTCTGAAGCCACAAACTGCCACACACAATATGCACTATTTTCCACTTTGCCTGTATCCTTCACATCAGTTTACAAGTAATACAGCAGCTGTTACACAATCAGTCGTCATTGTATTGTTGATAAAAACAAGTATTTTGCTAGCATTGTCTCTGCCCCCCTGCATCACTTAGACAAAATGATCAACAGCTTCTGCTGCATAAATTAAGCCTGAATTGACGGAAATGAATCTTGGACGACCTGTTACAGCATGACAGTCTTTCTCCAGTTAACACTTTACCCGATGTGCACTTAGTGGGACCTCAAAAAGGCTCCACCTTGAATATGCAATCTAAGTGTAAACACAGAGGCACTTTGTACCAGCGATGAAGCCTAAACAACACTTGTCACCTTCCTTTCAGACTAAGAAATCGGTCTGTTCTTGAATGCTACATCAGCCTTTAGAAAATGTCTCAGGTGTCACCTCTTTTCTGGACGGTTTTAGCTCATATTTTGGGTCTGCCATGAATAAATAATGCAAGGCTTTTATGACAGTGACAGCGTGGAGTCAAGCCATGGTTGAGGGGAGAATGGAAAGGGTGTATGTATGTGTGTTTGAGAGAGATACAGAGCATGCATGTTTTTGTGTGTGTGTGTGTGTGTGTGTGTGTGTGTGTGTGTGTGTGTGTGTGGAGTGTTTAGTGGATGCAGCTGGACTGGATGTATTATTGATGTGCTGTTAGCACTCCCAGGGAGTTGCAGTCTCATCAGAGTTTGCCAGGGGATTAACAGACTCAAAAAAGCAAACCAGGAAAACAGAGAAAAGGCACGGAGCGTATCCCTCATCCGAATCCCACCACCCCCCTCTACCCCCCCACAGAAATGAGCCATCATTTAAAGGCAAAAGGCATTATCTTCATATGAGACATCTGGCTGGGTCCGACACAACAGAATTATTGATTAGTTTTGATTTTATATAACAGCCTGCTACTATGGTGCAGTTTTCAAATGATGCCACATTTGTAATGACTTTCCACATGATTACACAGTTGGCACAGTCATGAGATGTTTAACCATTTCTAGCTGTATGCATCTGCCTTTACTGTTGACTAAATCTCTTCCCCAAGCAGCACACGCAAGGACACGCACATATACAAACACTGATCTACAGCACATGCCCAGTCACTGTATCAATGAAGGCCGTGCTCCCGCCCTTCTTCCTGTCATCTTCTATTATGGTTTCATTAGGACGGGGAGAAGCACAGCCTGTGGATGGATGAATGGAGGAGCGCCATCCCTTTTCTAACTCACCAATCAGGGTCAGACAGCACACCGCAGAGACTCGTACATCCACCTGCTGCACTCCTTCTCTTCTTTCCCGCTTTGCTCGTTTGTCTCCCACACATCCTCTCAATTTATGCTTGTATTTTTTTTCCATAAAAATATAACAGGAGTCACGGCTTGCAAGTCGACAATATGTTTAGATTTTTCATATTCATTTGGTGTTAAGTGAGGAGAAAAACAAAATATTCCCTTTGTTCACAGAACAGTGCAACCTTTGTAATTTACAACCAGACAAAGAGTCCGTGGCCTTGCTAGCGTCTGTGTGAGGCTGTACTCAGGCACAGTGCTGCATTGAGCTGCATGCTCAGCTTTCTTACATACTCACAATGACACTGCTGATATTTAAAAAATGAACACAACGGAAAAAGAAAGTACAGCCAGGGCTAATGGGAATATCATCATCATCACGTGACAGTAGAGGTGAGAGGATCACCAAAGTCAGTAGGCTGATACATCCTGAAGGGAACATGAGTGTCCGTACAATATATCATGGCAAGTGCAAAGCCATTAGCATGGGCAAAAATGCTAAATTTGTCAGATCTGTTTAAGTAGAATGGACATGATGTTGAAGCAAAATTTGTTTATCTGATGACAGATGATGGGTGCCAGCAATGAGTTGATATTGTGTTCCTGAACTGGTATTAAACATTATTATATCTTATTTGTCAAGATCATAACCTGTTTGAAATGTGCTATATGTGCATATGTGTATGTGAGAGCACAGACAAAAACAAACAGACTTTTTGTCAATGGGTGTGTTTGTGTGTGTGTGTGTGTGTGTGTGTGTGTGTGTATGTGTGTGTGTGTGTGTGTGTGGAAAGCTCCAAGGTGTCTCAGCACAGCAGGAGAAATGCGTTCAGTGTGGGGGCACCTTCAGAGGGTTGACGCAAAAGGCAGATCTCAGCCTCCTGCCGGGCCCAACTCCAGTAAGCTGGGAAGAAGGAAAGACTTAGAGTGTGGGGCTCAGTCCTGGGAATCCACCCTGAACCCACATTAAAGACTGAAGATGCCAGACCGCACCAGCCTTGAAGATCAAATAGAGCGAAGATGCAAGCTGTGAACCAAGAAGCTTTTGCCATGCCAGTGTTTAATTATTGACATTTCCAGCACTGCGAGTCAGTTTTGTCAACTCAGCAAGAGAGAATACACTTAGATTTTGCTTTAACGCAATTAGTTGCATCAGACCGAGGCTTGTCTGAACTGCAAGATGATGAGCTAGCTGTAAATAAAGTGCAACTCCACTGCTGCTGGATGAAAGATACCAACATTGTATTTACATATACTTTGAAACTGCGAAAAAACAAAATGGGGAAAAAAAACAAAGTTTCATCACAGGAAAAAATGCATACATTTTTGTATATTATGACAGGGACAGGTTGACATTTATAGGTAGAATATTCATAGTGCCTGCGTTACTGTGCTTATAAAACATCAAGCCCCCAACATACTCTTAAATATGGGCAAGCCTTTTACTTCTTGATAAACTGTATTCTGTCAGTCTGAGCACTTAAGACATTGCAGCTTTTGTGAAAGAATCCCCTCTCATGAATGATTGAAATGGCAGCGTCAGAGCCCTGGACACCATAGATACAAGTCTTTGCCTCAGTTATTATGACTGACAGCTGACAAGGGTTTCCTCGCAGTCTGGGGTCTAAGAAGCCCACATCCCTGGGCACCATAATCCTAATATAATTATCTGTTCACTGTAAAAGCCTGTTGCACTCTAAGTAAATCACATTAAGGTGCACAGGGCTTTAGACATGTGCCTTTATCCCACCAAGCAGGCACAGTATGTGGTCAGCTCATGTGTCATTTCATATAGGCCACAATCTGACTGACACCCAGGGAGATGGTAGTTCTCTCACACTGCTTCTTTTCCAGCTGCGAGCAATGTGAAACAGGGCAGTGGTGCTATGCTTTGGTTCTCTCGCCATGAATATGGTTTCAGCAGCAGTGGAGGAAATGGGAAATGTATCACTTCAAAAATGTTTAAAGACCAAGGCTAATAGGGGACTAAAAGAGAAGGTCAAGCAGCAGGACATACAGTATATTATATTGTGCTCCAGTGATAAATGTGGAGCTTCAGGTTCTACAGCCTGTTTTGCCATCAGTTTTATGCTTAGACTTTTTTCCTGAATCATTAGTCAGTAAAAGTTCAGCCACTACACACAATGCAGATTATTTTGATTTGGTTAATTTTGTTTCTTTTGATAGTTTCAGGCTCTTCGAAGTTAACCCTAATGATGAAACTACAGATGGTAAAAGTCTATTTTCGTGGCCTGGGAGCCATAGACAGGACTTCATCACTGGTGGTGGAGGTGCAAAGCGGCACATACTAAAACGACAACACTGATACTTTTTACTGTTGGTAAGGTAGTTGAATTGCCCTTCAGGTACAGCTTGAACACTGGTTGAAAAAACATGCATAAGGAAGTGGATCAATTTCCAGATGAGACACTGTGATCTGAATGATCATCTTCATCCTATATTAAACTTGAATTGAAATCTTTATTACTGTGCAGTACATTGTCCAGAGAGAGAAGTTAATCACTGTCTTTCACTTATTACTTGAAAGGTACTTGGCCGCAATGAACTCTAAGAGTTGTTCCTAAAGTGTGTGCCAAGCATCTGAAAGGGATCAACAAACAAAAACCGATGCACAGCTTTTAATTTATTGATTTTACTTTACTCATAATGTAGACCTGTAAATGGAATCCTCATGCACATGATCAAGGGATTCTTAAACTAGAATTATCACCTCATGGTTGTACGCCTCCATGGCTCTGCCAACCAGTCAAGATACAGTTTACATCCATGTCTGTCCAGACTCGTACATGTAATGAAGCCTTTGAATTCATTAAAAGTGTATTTTTGATGAAATGGAAGTGATCATTATGTTGACGTGTATGATTCCAGTGAATAATGTGGTCTTGAATAATGGTCAGAGAAGTGTTTTTGCAGAACAATATGATGTTGTGGTAAAGATGACCTTTGACCATTTGGCCACAAAATGTCATCACTTCATCATTGTCTCCGATGGGACATTTGTGTGAAATGATGTCATTATTAGCATATGAATTCTTGAGTTATGGCCAAAAATGTGTTTTGTGAGGTCACCACCGAATTATAATGCATATAATATAAACGAGTTCAAGTGGACCATTGTGCCAAATTTGAAGAAATTCCCTCAAGGCATTTTGTGATATTGCAATCACGAGAATGGGATGAACTGATACAAGGACAGATGGACGGAGGGACAGACAACCAGAAAACCTAATGCCTCCAGCCACAGCTTTCACTGCATTCATGGAAGCATAACAATCAAATAATAAAGAGGAGCATATATAATAAAACAAAGTTTTCCTGATTGGATGTTTTATCCCCAGGACTGATTTGTATCATGCTTTATCACTGCTGCTTTCTGCAGTCGACACAAATGAACTGAAAATGTAAAACCCATCCTGTAATGAAAAAATGTTAAACAGATTGGATGGTATATCTCTTGGGACTAAATTGCTTAGCTTTGTCCACATTTACTCATTACAGGTTGAATTTTTCAATTAACATTGATTTTTATTTGTGCAAAGGCAAACCAATTAATATTTCACTGAGAAATCTGAGCTGGTCGGAACAACAATGTGTCTAATGTTAGACAGCACTCACACATTGACTCAATATTTGTCCATACAGACAGACAGAAAAGGCTGCTGAGGGACTTACACAAAGTAACCATACACAAGAGGCCACAGGTAGTAAGGGAAAGTTGTAATTTCATCCACAAGGACACCTTGTAAGAGATTGTTTATTCTAACAGCAGTCAGTCATCTGAGGTAAATCAGGTTACCTTAATTGTGTGTGTATGAATGTGGAGTATGGGTACTGCATGTAGGCAGGTGTCTACTGTCACTATACTGTATTACACTGTGTCTTTATACAAATACTATGATGAACCTTACTGTTCCTGATGTGAGACTGAGGAGTAATTAACATTGTTAACATTCTCAATTATTATCATACTCAATTAACATTGAGTAACATTGTTTTCTGTACATGCACAGGCAATATATTTGGGTACAAAGACCCTTAGCTTGAGGTTTCACTGGGCACAGCTGCGTTGCATTCTGGCTGGGACGCAGTTTTGTTCTGTCCTCCACACAGCTTCATGCCACATTGACAGCGTTTCACAACTGAGCGCTTTTCCTCCCTGTCGACCTGCTCAGATTTGTTGTTGACATACGATCAGAAATACAGATTTTATTTTGAAAATTTATCAGATTCTCTACGCCGTTTCTGTGTCTGACTTCCTGCCTGGCTTGACCTGCTCTGTGCAGCTTGACGCCGCTTCCATCAAATATAAACTGGGCGCTTATTCTTCATGGCGCAAAGTGGAGAGCTGCTTCTAGGACACTTCTGCAATGTGCTGTGGTGCTTCTGGTAGATTCCCAAGCACTGCTTGCCGGGATCAGCTCCAGCGGCCATGTTGCAGGCCAAACATGATGCAGCTGTGTCCGGTGGAATTTGCGGGTTATAGTGACCTTTGGAGCTGTGCTTCAATGTGGTAAGCTCAAAATCAAACGGGAAAAAAAGCCATTGGAAACAATTGATGGAAACAGTCATTTCCTACATAATGATACCATCCCACCAAAAAGAAGAAAAGGCTAACAGATAGCCTTCCTGTTGATGCATGTTTCTGTTGAGAGAACTCTTTCCAGTGTTTTCTTGAAATCTTAATGGGCGGTGTTGTTAGCCTCATAAATCAAATGAATCTTCAGAGTAGATCACGTTCTGATAAAATTCTAGCCTCGTCCGTGAGAGTGGAGGAGCTTATCATACGTCATTTGATCAGAGAGACGGTGTGCTGTTATGTTAGCTGTAATCAATGCGGCAGCACATCACTCACTCCTCGATACAGTGCAGATGACTGCAGGTTTCAACATGTATCATTTAGCAGCCACAATTACAGTGCTGACAAAATTCTGTCATTGTCACTGGATGACATCTTAAATCTCCACATCTGTGGTTCAGTGTGCCGTGAGTCAGATCAATAGAGATGCAGGAGAAAGGTAAGCACTGGGAACCTTTTCACAGATAAAAACCTTCAGTGCAGTTACTCTTGTTTAGTCTTACTTTGCCACTCTATTTCTCTGTAAGTGTACCACTTCATGGAAAGAGATAATTCACTACCGACCTGCTACTGAATTCAACCAGTCAAAGTGGTTTCAATGTCAGGCAGCAGGCCTGAAAGTTCTTCATTTTAGGGGCAAGGCCACTTTAAGAATCTTTAGGATCAATTGCCAGAGCCGCAACAACATCAAATAAGACAATGATTTTAAGTCCATGGATATGAATGTAATGTAAAGCTGGAGTTCTTAATGTTGAATAATCCAGGAAGAGTACTCTAGATTTTGTCCGTGTACTATCAAAAAAATGACATCCCCACCCTTCAGGCCCAAGGATGAGTTCACAGCCACCAGAGAGCACTGGGAAGAGGAATAGTGATTATTATGCTTATTTGCTGTGGGTGTGTGCTTTGTGCTACGGGGTTTGCTGCTGAACCAGAGTCTGCTGCTGAGCACAGTGTATCATTGTCATCGCTAACCATATCGAACCATCTCAGGTCTCATTCACACATAAGAAAACACCTAACATATCATATCATATGAACATGGCTATTGTTAGTATGTTCTATTTTCTCAAACTTTCTTTCCTCATCTCAGTCGACCTTCTTCTTCTCAGAAGTTTATCATAAAATAGCCTGACTGTCCAGTAGTTCACACCTGGCTCAAAATATGAACTCACCATTGGTTTTATGGTTTTATGCACAGCATCTTGCGTGATGTTGCCTGACAAGAATTGAGAATCTCAACAAAAGGCACTCGTGTCTAAAAACAGCACTGACAGGAAAGAGGCAGAGGAGAAAATTGCGAAATCAGCTGGGGCAGTGCGAGCGGGGCATCAAGGCCACTGTGGCCATGGGGCATATCATTTTTGGAGGGGCATAAGGCCAAACTGAGGGGGCACGGCAGCCATGGCTCTCATGGCCTCTATGAAACTCCTGCCCTGTCTGGGAGCACAAGCAAAGGAACATTGTGCTAGTTCTAAAAGTTTAGAAAGATACTGTGGTTATTGTTCCCGAATTGTAAACGGCTATGGAATATTTCCAACACGTCTCTGGAATAGAGTCTGTCAGCAAGATAACTAACCCCTGCTAACCACATGCTCACCAAAAGTAACCCTGTGCTGTACTGTTATGTTCTGTAAGTGTATTAGGGGTAGGGTTAGGGTTAGAGTTAGCCCTGAAGGAAGATGTGCAACATGTTCTCATTATTACATTTGTTGTTACAGTCCACTGTTACTACTGTTCCTAACACTGTACTTGTGCAATATGTTTCAGCTCAGTCATGACAGTCTAACATGCATTTAGCTTTGTTTTTCTACCTTTGCCCATTTTGTTATCCTCCTCAAAAAATACAAAATATTCAAGAACCTTTCAAACTGTCAGACCTTAGTGACCTCCGTCCATGCCAAACTGTTTATCCTGCATCTGCATCAGCTTAACCTTGTCACTCTGCAGCCTTATTACCAGCTCGGCTTATTCCATACATTACTAGTGCGCGCAGATGGAGAATGCTCAGCAAACTCAGTCAGGCATAACTAATCACTCTTGCAGATTGGTTCCTGGTTTTGACAGGTAGCTCTGGTGGCTTGAGTGTATGATTATGTGCATAAATATCAGAGTGTGCACAGGTTGCCATTGTCCTCACTGGTTCTCTACAAACAGAGCCAAGGTCATGACATTAACCCTCATTTTTTTTTCCCCCTGCTGGACATGTGTTTTAAGTTTCAGAGAAACTGTGTGAGAGGTATTTTCAAATAACCCTTTTCCCTCAGGCAAAAAATTACCCACATTCCCCTTTGTTTTTGTAGGAAACTTCTTGTGTTTTATGTCTGAAAAGTAATAGTTGTGTTATTGCAGCTACAGCTCAATCATCCAGCAATAACTCTTAATTTCCAGATATGCAGAGTAGAACAGTAGAACTCAAACTAAAAGCATTTAATCATTTTTCTTCAGAGAATTGATTTGATTAGTGTCACAGAGCGGCTGCTGGGGGACTTTTTCTCCAGTTTTTTTTTTTTTTTTTGTCAAACAACCAAACCCAGACACAGAGTAGAGTTGTCATCGTTGCCTTTAGATACAAGATGCAGACTGTTGCTTTCTTAGGCAGAGAAGCTATTCCAAGGGGAGATATTAGTTTGCAACTGCGTTTTTCACTGCAGAGAGGCTCTTATAGTAGTATGGCTTCAGCCTGACAATTCAATCCACTGTTCGTTTTCGCACACTGAGCCTGGCAGCAAAACCACATCTGAATGCATGAAGTGGTCTCAGCAGCCCTGAGTGTAAATGAGGCCCAGACACTGTTGTACATCACATAAAGCCCAATTTGAGAAAACTCACAGTTTTCAATTATTAAAAGGCATGGGGTATTTATGAGGTGTGTAAAAATTTGTTCGAAAAAAAAAAAATAAATAAATAAAAGGAAGGCATGATGTCTTTCCATGGAGTTGTAAGTCAATTTTAACCAGTTCCAATTTCTGATAATAAGAGAGTGTTTTCCTTTCTGCATTGTACCTTCTTTGCTTGCCTCAGCATAATGAACTTCAAAAAAAAAAAAGAAAAAAAAAGATATAAATCTTCTCTTGAACAGACACAAGCTTCCCAAATGTTTTAATATGAGAGAAATAATCTGAGTGACTTTGACCCAGTAGTAGGTCTATCTGCTGCAAAACATTTCCATACAATATGAGAAAAGCTTTTCATTTCCGGACTTGTATTTTCCTGCTCTTTTATCTTTCATCTTTTACCAAACATCAATATATTAACAACAGCAGTCAATTTTCAGTGAGGCTTCTATCTTCACTTAGCATGGATCAGGGGATGGATCAAAATAGATAAATAAAGGAGCTAATGTGGGGGTCCTACCATCATTACACTCCCCCTGTATCACATATGCACGACTAGAGATAGAGGTGAGGTTGAGTTCTCAGAATGCCCTAAAGGTAATCGACACAGTGCAGGATATTACAGAGCTGCTTTAAAGCTGGTTAGTCAAATGGAACTGTGATTAATCAGTGATTTTCTTCATGTTGTCCAGCCATGATTGCACCTAATCTGCAGTATCGAGCAAACTGATCGTTTTCTGCAGTTTGAAACATGGCTGCCTTATGTGATTACTACCAAGCTGTAAACTACTCAACCAGGATGTATCAACATCTGTGTTCAAAAAGTATGCTTGTCACCATCTCTACATTTCCGTGACGCCTCCTCAAGTACGGATTTTTCTCACCAACTCAAGCTCCTCACTATCAGAATAAGGCTCACGGCTGGGCTTGGTTTAGATGTGACAACAGCGCAACTGTTCATGGGAAAACAACAATGGCGGCTCCTGAAGACATTAGCATAGATGTTGCGATAGCATCAGTTATTTTGGACCTGGAGAGCATCTCTTCATTGAAAGAGCACAGAAAGACACCTCAGGCTTTTCTCTAGGGAAAAGACGCTTCCACTGTTTTCCTGACTGGCTTCATCAACAGTTTTCCTCTCCTACTAAGTCATATGGTTGGTTGATCTGATTGGTTGAAGTTAGCCCATGATAGACGGTGACATACAGATGGTTTACCAATCACCTGCCAAGTATTTTTTGCAAGTGCCTGCCCTTTTCCAAACAGTTTCCATGGACAACTTCCCAGATGGTTTCGTATAACAAACCATCTGGCACGTCAGGTTAGTTCTCTCCCACCAACTGCCTCGAAAAGTATTCATGCAACATGCTTGTCGTCAAAATGCAGAGTTACAGTTCTGGACACCCTGCAAAAACTACGTAAATGGCACCAGAGTGTGGTTCAGTGTCAGGGCCATGGATGTGTTAAGAGGACTAAATACCGTGCTTGAAGATTGTGCCCTGTTCATTTCTATAAAAGCAGCTCACTCAGCGCATACGCTGAAAAAGGTTTTCCACAGCTTCCTCCATTGTTGGTGCCATAGAGCATACGCACTAGGGTCCTTGAGAATGGGTCAAGAGCATGGCTGTTAGTGTCTTTCTTTGACTGTGCCAGGTGACTTCCTGCCACTTCAATGCACACATGAATGGCATAAAATAAATTTCTGATATGTCTTTTTTTTTTTTTTTTTTTTTTTTTTCAATTTTATTGCATCAAATGAATCAAATTCTGACTGTAAAAATCATTCTGATGGGTTTCTACTCCTCATTTTACAGCCTTTCCTTTGTTGGGCCAGAGTGTCTCTTGATACTGCAAAATTTGCTCACTGCGTCAAAATCATTTTACAGCCCAGCATTGTTTCCAGGGCGTGACCAGGGCATACCTGGAGGGGATTAAGATTACAGATTAACAGTGAAAGTATAACCACTGTAGGTCCTCACAAATATTGTAATACTAGCTTGTTTGTGTGTGTCTGTGAGAGAGACAGTGTGTTTGTGTGTGTGTGTGTGTGTGTGTGTGTGTATTTATGGGAAATCTATAAAGGCAAAGCATGCCACTCTGGAGAAACCTGATTAGGTTTGAGTCGAGCTCAGAAATCAAAATAAATTTGGGAGATGTTCCAGCTCTCTACTATTACCTGAGGCAGGGCCATTTAGTTAAGAATTAGCTGCTCAGCCTCACCACGTGCACAGTTAATCTAAACTAAGCTGATACAGGCTTTCTAATGGTTGCTAGTGCACCACTGCCGTGAGGTTCTAGTATGTGAAGTAATTACAAGCCGTAGCTTTGTCATGGGGAACATTCCTCATCGTCATGGTCTCTGAATGCAGGTTACATGCTTGTATAGCTAAATGGAACATTAATCTGGCTTTAGTGACAAGGCCCAAACAAGAGAATTCATTCTATAGACATTTTCTCTTTTAAGAAATCAATAATTTGCTTGATTGTAGTCTGAGGTTATATGCTTTAAAAGTTAGTCATTAGGGACAAATGGGTCTTCATGCCTCTCTGAGATTCATTAAACACAAACCTGTCTGAGAGCAGTGTGTGTCTGCATGCATTCATGTACCGGCATGCACTTCGCTTTGGCATATCTGCAGTGACATATTTACATTATCCTATTTCTCCACAAGAACTGGGTTTGAGAGAGACACGCTCCTTTGTACTTGAACACAAGCTCCAATGGGATTTGTGCTTTTTTGCAATCCCCTCTTATCTTCTTTTACCCTTTGTGATGGCATGCAGGCTGACATTTTCATTTACTAAACTTGCCCAGGTAGTACAAGGATGCAGCTGTAAGTCTTTTACAACAGGACAGATCTATAAAAACGGTTAGCGATAAGTGGGAAAAGGTGACATTGTATTATTTATTTGATCAAGTTACACTTGTGAGCTCCTCCATTTAATGATAGATACGCCTCAGTCATGGCTCACTAATGAAGAGCTAAAACCTAATGGCTCAACAACCCAAGGCCAAGGACAGTTTGCCTTTCAAATGGACTGTCCTCAATAAGAGTTTGCTGTGTCGATATTGAAATTGACTCAGATATTTTCTTTGTGAACAATTTGCTGGAACCTCACTTTCCAATAAGGTTTGTTTCTGATATATCCTTTGATTATTTGTGGGCTTAGGCGGACATTAGTTTGGAGCTGTGTGTCCACATATCCCTTAGCCTTAAAATTAAGCTCAGTATGCCAGCCTTTACTCCAAAGATTCATGATTTTCAAAATCAATCTGTTCTACTTCTCCCATGGGTGTAAAATCTAGTTATGGCTGGATAAGAAATAGCCATGGATGTTATACAAGGGGGTATTTGACCAATCCCAGGACTCTCCCGCCGACAACTCGCAATATTATGTCCCATAGACCATATCATCACAGTCCTTGCACTGCCTAAAATCAGTACCAGTGTTATGCCCTGAAGGTTTCCATTCCAGAGTAATGTCCACTCAGCAATGTGTCTCCGCTGGAAGATAGTCCAGATGTGGTAAAGTTACATTCAGAAATGACAGATCATTACCATTAAGCGCAGAACTAATCCTTTCATATGGAATGCATTAAACATATAGATAGAGGGTTAGATCCATTTTCGCAGAACACGTTTCGATGCCAGAAGCAGTAATTTGTCAAGCAATTAATATTTCAGACAGAGAAGTGACACATCTTTACAAGGTAAAGTCAGCAAGAAAAGTCAGAGACCTTTCTCAATCTCGATTATAAAATACTTCAATTCCAAAGAAGAACCACCGTGATTAAATCTGTTCTGATTAATGGGAGTTATATGTACCTGTAGTCTGCGAAGAATTTTGAATTTTCCTGTTGGGTTTCTCTACATCCACAGCAAGTCAGTGTGGTAGACTGTGATCACTCAAAGAGCTAGTATGGCACCTCGAGTCTGAGTATGTTAAGCCTAGAGATACTGTAACTAAACCCACTGAAAAATACTTTGAGGGGAAGGGTGAGCTATGTTATCTGGTAATCACTGTTTTTTACAGGGAAAGTCTAACATATTTAAATCTCTCTAGTCATATTGTCCAGTGAAAATAACTGCCGAGTTACATGTGAAAATATTCTCTACTCACTCTGCACCACCCTCTCTCTCACTCCTCTCAGTGAATTAAAACGTTTACTTTGAAGGTTTTGGTGAGTTTTATTTCATTTGTGCGGAGTTTGAAAGAAGTGTGTTCAATAATAATAATGTACTGTTTCTGACACTTACAATCTGAGCCTGTCAGTGGCAAAAACAAGCGCTTTCAGGCGGCGTACTTTCACAGTGGAGGGATTACATTGTAGCCATTTTGTGGCTGCAGCACTTTCACTCAATACTGGACCAATTTCAATAACTGCTGTCCCCATTAGTCACTTACACACAAAACCATGGGAAAATAAGGTCCATAGATGGACATAATATTTTATGAATCTCCCTCATTTGTCTCCCAATCTTCCAGGACAGGACTGACCGGGAGAGACAGTCCAGGCATGCGTCACAGAGCAAAATTAACCTGTTAGTTATTGGTTAATAGCTGTTGGGCTTTTGAAATCAAAATGACCTCAAACTGACAACCGTGATTCAGACAGTTAAAACCGTATAACTGGAGTGAATGGTAGCTGCTTCATTAATTGCAAGATTGGTCTTACAATTCACGGCACCTCCACCGCACAAAAGAATGTGTCAAATTTCACTAACTTCACTGCTTTTATGTCAGGAACGATAACAAGATCTCTTATTTCTCAATGAATAGAAATGTTTGTTTTTAACTGCTTCAGAATTCTTCAAAGGAACTGCAGAGAGACTGTTAAACATCCTCATTACGTTGATCTCTCCCGGCAGAAGGAAAGGCAGAATGTGACAGATGAGAAATGGAGGAGAATAAAGTTGAATGAGGAGGGGCAGACGTGTGTGTGTGTTGATATCTGTATGTAGCAGGTGGGAGTGAAAACTGAGTGAGATGGAGGGAGATGGTGAGAGCAAGAAAAGTTGTGGAATGGCGAATTTGCAGTAACCTAATGAGCGCACCAAGGGGCACATTAGTTATTTATTTCCTGAGCTTGTTTCGTTAAGAGAAGGGCACAGCAATTAGCTTTGAGGAGATGACATCCCAAAGCGCCCTTGTGCTCGGCTGCGAGGCAGCACAGCAGCCCTGTCTGAAATGCTAAACAACCTGTAGGGCCTGGTGAGAGGGGGAAGGGAAATAGCGTCACGCATGTGACCCAGTGTGACATCTCTAAAGCAGCGTGGCCAGCTGGAGCTACATTATGTGGGAGTGAGGGAAAGTATCTCTTTCACTGGTCGCTGGCTTGAAATCCACCGTACCTCAAAAAGAGAAGGGTTATGGGCGCGGATGGCTTAGATGATAAAGCTCTGCACATGAAACAGAGACTGACATTATTATTCTTTTCCTTTTCATATACTTTGTCATAAGAATCTTTAAATTAATTTCAGTTCAGTTGAGAAGAAACACTCTGATGTTTTCTATTAGCCCGTGTCAACTGTTTGAATTTCGATTTTATTAGCAGTGAAGCAGACCATTAGCAATGCCTTTTCCTGGCTTGGGAAAGAAATCATTCCTTAATTTCTTTATTTTATTTTATTGTGATCAATAATATGTCATTAAAGGAAAAGATGAGGTTTGAGGAATGAAAATAATGGAGTCTGAGCTGCAACAGTATGTGTCCCATTTTCAAGCAAGCCCTGAGACACCAAGGCTGCGCACACACACACACACACACACACACACACACACTCTCTCACACACACACACACACACACACACACACACACACACACACACACACACACACACACACACACACACACACACATGCATGCAATTTTCTCGTCAGTCCTATGAATCTCATTAATGAAAAACCCGACTCCGGTAGAAAAATCAAAAATCACAGTTTTAAAAATACCAGGTGATCATATTTTTCGAAAGGGAACACATGCAGCGCGTCTGCTGATACACATAGAATATGCCAGAATTAAAAAAAAAAAAAAAAAAAGATCAAAGGGAAACACCTCTTGTCTCCTACACCAGAAATTCCTATTTGCACACCTTCATTAAAGGAGGCAGTGTGCTCCAAACAGGAGAGGATGGAGCCTCGTTTGAAATGTCAGCCTTCTAAGATATTAATTGGAGCTGAGGCCCCCCAATCAAGGGAACAAAACAGAGTGTCCACAGAGGTGAGTGGTAATGAGCTGGGCTTTGTGTGTGGAGGAAGCCTGGCTGATTGAAATTACACAGCAGTGTCTGACCAGACCATAAAGATAGTCACTTAGTCCATAACAAGTGCAGCGTCCTCCTAGTTTTCTCCAGTGTGTGATTTCAAGATTTTAATGTTAACATCCCCTCACCCAGTAAAGTAGAAATGTATATGGAATTTAATTGTTTCTTTGACCCAATACATTTGTACAACAAACATTCTGTCTGGGACAATTAAGTCCTGCTAGTCACCACATATATTCAGGCTTGGAGCAGCTCCTAAGTGGCCAATTTAGGATAAATATTTGCAGTGTCAGTTCGAACGAAATACCCCCTAAGTATTGTTCTAATAGCAATTTGTGAAGCATTTTACTAGGAAAACCAGCTGCTCGACCCGTGAACAAGTGAGCAGCAGTCAAGAGGTCTGAATGAAGACCAAATCACTGCAGACCTTACAGCGACCACTGCTGGAAATGTCTGTAAATGATCAGCCTTCGGTTAGCTTTTAAAATGTCACTTCAGATGCAGGTGAGAGTTAAGCGCCACCCTCACCACAAGCGTCAAGCAATTCAGTGGAGTCTAGCTCATAGTTTGCTTTGTTCTTGTGATTGTGTGCATATTTTTTTTATTTTTTTATTTTGGCCTTTAATGTGGTCAAAAGACAAAACAAAACAAAAAAAAAACAACCTCATTCAAGTAAGGAAGGAAAACTGAAGGAAAACCCTGGCCTCATTAGCAACTCTTACAAAGCACACGGCATGCAACTGTGCCTGGAGGCAGTGGAAGGCACACACACTGAAATTAAACAGCCTGTAACAAACTCTAATAACTACCTGGACATAAAAAGAGTTAAACGTTGTTCGAATGTAAAGGCGTAAACCTGTATGTAGCTACATGAAAGATGAGAGTCCCCTGCATAGCGTGGTGCTGCAAGGGGAAGATACTGTTCCAATATTTCTGCTGCAGCACCCCTGGCCTGCCTCGAAGCAATATGCTAATGGAGGCATAAACTCACAGGAGCATCATTTGGCTTGTCTCAAGTAAAGAATGGTGTCGGAATGCTCTTTTGGACATTAGAGAGCAAGAAATTCAGACAGCAATTACTTTTTTCTTATTTGTGCTCTGTGCTGCACGATTTCTGCGAGGCAAAAAAAAAAAAAAAAAAAAACTGTTATAGACAAAACAAAATGTTACAGCCGCTATGCAATATGACAGAGAGTTCCAGCCACCCACTCAACATAACAGCTTCAGAACAGAGTGCAACAAAACGGAGGTGAGAAGAGAGAGGAATGTACTCACCGGACTTTTTCATTCTTAATTGGCCACTAATAAGTCTAAATTGTGATTTTTACAGGACGGAAAGCATGTATTTGTAAAATTTATTTCTAAGCTGTGCCATTTTTATTTCAAATGTTTCGCCTCTGAACGTAAAACACTGCATGAACATATTTGTAGGCGGCGAACGTATTGGCATTATTCTTCGTGAAACAATTCACATACATTATAAGTATCATTTCTAATGAAAAGAGCTCTTTCTGGTGTACTCTCTTAGCTTATATTCGGCAAATTCTATATAATCTTTTTATTTGGCAAAGATAATATGCATTGTTCAGAAAGTTCAGAAAGGTAATGGAGGAAAAAAAAATCATTTTTTTGCATTAGCTTTTTTTGTACACAGTGCCACTCTAATGTCTGGTGGCTCCGTTTCTTCTCGTTATGCAGGGTAAACAACTACCAGCACACATCTTTTCAAATTGCACTTTTCACCTGAGACAAAGGTATGAGCGAATCCTGCCGATACTTTCTAAACTCCTTGTTTGTGGCCGTCATTCCCACCAGCATCTATCTCTTTACTCTCACTCCCTCCTGGGTGAGTACCATTAGCTGCATGTCATTAGGACACTTTCTCCACAGTCTCGCCTGACTCCTGTAACTGAACAGCTGAGTGTTCAGGTTTTCTCTGTGGCCTGAGACCAGTGCAGTCATGTCACCGCCATCTGCTGCTGCCTGGTCCAAAGTGTCACAGTCAGCCAGCCTGCTGCAGACATGGCCTGAAAGTCTAACACTGAGGCAGAGCAGCAGCATTTTATCTGCTTTTCATTTTTGGGCATTTCAAAAAGTCATACCCACATTTTCCAAAACTTGCTTGAGAACATTTCGTACTATTTATTTTTGTTTCTCACCAGTTTCATGCGTAGAATTTATTACAAGAAACATGTTCTGCTACTAGCCAAGCCCTGCATGCATGTAGCATTTGATGCCATCTGCATTCATGTGTTTGTGTGTGTACAGCTGCACCTGTCAGATAAACACCTCTGATGAAAATGCTTGCCATATTTGACAGGGTTGTTATGAAGCCTCTGCTACACAGGAGAAAACAGAAATTATCCATATTCTCTCGGCTTATCGGGTTCTCGTGTGTCTCTGCACGTGCCCATGAGAATTTTGATCACATACAATCCGTAGGTACCACACTAAATCTGCTGCAGGAATAAAAGCTATTTTGAGGACTGATACACAGCGTCAAACAAAGCACTGCAATCAAATGTGTTGGTCCTTTGGTGACAAAAAGCATGAAGGCTATAATTTATGTGAGCTACTTCATCATTTAGCAATTTGAGAGGCACAGAGGTTGATTTTAAGAGGAACACACACCACAAGCTTCTTTGTCTTTGTAATTATACCAGCAGCCCTTTGGCCCTGGATAGAGACGCCGGACAGAAAACTGAATACTGAGGAAAGGAAGTCAGACTTTCACATGGATGCTGGTTTAAAACTGCTGTAGGTAACTTGTATAAAATGCCCCAGACAGCAGTACATGAAACATGTAAGCTGTGAAAAATACCCGGCTCCATTGGTCCCACCTACTGCTCCTACTGCGATTTGCAAGAATCCACTGCGCCCGACACAAAACAACCAATCAGAGCCAGAGGAGCGTCTGAGGGAGTGTCTGACATCTGTCAATCACTACCTCAGATGCTCAGGAGGCTAGTGAAAGCTATGGTGGAGCAACAACCACCCGCAAAGGAGAAACTGCCCATACCGCCGCTGCCAACAACAGCGTATACGGCTAAGACAACAAATAACCATGAAGCTAATATGGTGATTGTTACAGTAACACTCCGCAGTGCGTACGGTATGTTAGTGACTGTGATGTAGCAGCTGGGCAGAGTTAGCTTGTTTCCGATGCTAAGGCTAACGTTACTGGTTGTCACGGCAGCCGCGCAGACGACGCAGGGAGGAGGGGCTTGGAGGCAGGGCATGAGTGCAACGGAGAGAGAGGGGGAGTGACGTAGAACTTGTGTTGGTTCAAATTATCAGGCTAAGTCTGCTCTCTTCTCCATCTTACCTACTGCAGCTTTAATCACATTACCGCTGAGAACTCTGTGGGGTCACCGGCTCGGACTACAAGGAACCTGAGTGTGACGACCAGCAACTACAACATCCCGCTCCTGCAGATTCATTCCCCACAAGATCCTTCCTCGGTCAAAACGGGGAACAGGTTCTGGACCTTAGCTGGTGTGCCTGCATGTGCTGTCTGACCTCTGCAGCTCATCCACACTACACCGCTCCCATGCACTGGCTACCAGTGACTGCTTGCATTTCATTCAAAACAATGGTACCTGCCCACCGTGCTGCAAATGGCTCAGGTCAATCCTACATCCAGGATGTGGTGAAACCCTACACACCAGCCCACTACTGCTAATTGACTTGCTAACTCCCTAACTGCAAGGGCGGCCCAGCTACTACTCAACAAAGTCCCAACTGCTTGCTGTCCTGGGTCCATAGTGGTGGACATCAGAAAGTCTACACGTCTCCTGTCACAGACTGAAAACTCATCTGTTCAGACTGACCTGATGTAGTATTTGTTCATAATATTTGCTGAAGCTGATGAACTTGCATGATTCTTGCAATTTGTGGGTTGCATCCACATGGTTGAATGCACTTACTGTAAGTTGCTTTGGGATAAAAGCATCCGCTATGGAAATGCAGTGTAATGGTGTAAAAAGTTCTGCACTGATAGCTCTGAGCATGGCCATGTATTATCATTATGAATATTTTTCTTTGCCTGTGCTTCAACTGTTCTCTTCACCGCCTTTGTTGAGTTATCTCTGGGAATACCCCTGTTTAACATCACAGCAAGATGATTCAGCCTTCACGTCCTCTATACGCCACATGCTGAGAGGAGAAAGGGAGGACATAAACAGAGGTAGAGATGAAGCTAGGATGTGGAGGCTGAGATGACTAATAGAAAGGATCATTACCAAACACAGAAAAGATGAACAGACGAATTGAGTAAAGAAAAGACAGGCGTGTAGTGAAGGGCGGGTTGATGTGTTAAACAGGTATTTTACGGCTGTTTGTACAGGTACAGAATGTGCTCGTGTACGTGAGGGTGCATTTTAGGGTGAGCACTAGAGCCTGGGTAAAGTAGATCCTGTGATGTTTTTCATTTGCCTTAACGTCTGCCTGGTTAGGTTTTTGCCTTTCTCTTTGTTGTATGCTTCAATAAAGTTTCCATCAGAGAACAGAGCCAAGCAGAATTTTCTCCAGCAGCAGGGTGGAATGAGGCGGGAAGAGTCGTGGAGAAATTTCCTTTTCAACATATTTACTTCTCAGATAAGAAGATGCTGCTGAAAATTTGAACAACTGTCGCTGACTGTGACTGTTCATTATTATATAGGAAGCCGCACTGGAGTTTCACATTGGACTTGCCAGGGCTTGCACCATATGCCTGCAGGGGTTGATTGCGAGAGCACTTAGTCATCAAGTATACAGTACACATGCAGCTCTTCATATCATTAACCTCTAGACGTGAGGAACACAGCTAATTCATATTCTGCAGGGGTTTCAGATGCACTTTATTACTGTGCAGAGGGAAAATGAATAGAATAATTGGATTCAGTATTACTGGCTGAAATGAAGTCTGATTATTTTGATGTTCAACCCATTCTTTTGTGATAATTCATTTACTTTTGTCCTTTGCGTGAAATACTTGGATTGGAATTCCAATTTTTCCTCAAACAACATTGTCCTCGAACCATCCTCTTATCACAAAACACAGCTTATCATCCTCTACGCGAATCAATTACGCACAAAGACTTTGGCAAATTTACACAGCAGGGCATTAGCTTTGATGAGGGAGCCACATATCCAAACTATTTACCCCTGTAATGTTTACCCTTTCTGTTTATCCTCCAAAATACATTACCATGTTTTTTTTTTTTTTCACCCGGCCCATCTCCAATTCTTTATCACCACTGTATACATTTTCATTAAAATGCTCTTTCCCTTTTCAAAATGCATGAATGTCTTTAATTTAAGTGAAGAGGCAGTGAACCGCTGCAAAGCTTTAATTTCAGTTTCTTATGACACCCCCTCCCCTCTTCCATCCTCACCCACTCTTAATTCCCAAGGGACAGACAGAGAGAGGAAGAGATTTGGGTGTTTCAAGGCAGGACCTCGCCCGCCCAGAAAAAGCTAACAAACTCCAGCAGTAGAGCATGAAGGGGAAAGAAATGCTTACATTTGTATAAATTAGCATGCAGCATAAAAGGCAAGGTCAAAAAACGTTGGTATTCACATTGGGTGAATGAAATTCAAGGTGGGGAGATGGTGGTGGTATATAAGAATTTAAATCAGATTCGGCTTTTTTTTTCATCTTTAAGACACATTATACAGGCTGTGTGGCTTCACTATCAATACGTGTCCCATCCTGTTCCCTGCTCCTGTCCTTTAAAAACCCCCCACCTGCCAAATACTTGTCAAATTATTTCTTCTCGCTCTGTTCTGATGTCATGAATACACAGTAAAACACAGGGGCCTCAAGCAGAAATGTACAAAGTGCTTTCAGACGTATTTTAAGGATAATTTACACAGTGTCTGCTGGTTTGCATGAGACGGGAAGCAATACCAAGCCATTAATCATAGTCAGGTCTGGGGTTCTTATCTCCCCTTCTCCTATCAGCTCAGCCAAGAGGAACTAAGACCATCTCCACAGACCCTTCAATCAGACACCTCTAGATGGCCCTTTGAATTAAATCTTTAGAGTAAATTCATGGATATAAATTCAGAGTCTGACCACCTCATTTCATACAGTAAACAGCGGCGACTTCTTCAACATTAAAATACCCCTGAGGTGATAAACAATGCAACAGTGGTTCTGGATCTCTTCAAAACAGATGGTTTTCATGGTGTTGGGCAATAAAGAATTGTCAGAAGAACATCCAGCAGAGCAAAAATAAATAAAGCCAATAAAATTGGCCTGCAGATTACTCTGGCATCAGATTAAAGACTACATATATCTGTGTTGAACGGACATGTTTATGGCACTGGCAGTTATTAGCAGGACCCTGCCTTGAGGGAATTGGATGACTCTTACTACATTTGGTACAGTATTCTGTCATGGGAAAAATAACTTGTTCTTAAAGTAACAGTCCCACTTTTTGGAAAACAGGCTTGAGTTAGACAATAAGAATGATAACTCTCTCACGTTTGTATGGTAAATCTGCTTAGCTTAGCTTAGCTTAGCATAAAGAATGGAAATGGAGGGAAACAGCTAGCCTGGCTCTCAGTTTGTATGAATTAAACAAACAATATATATCTTGTTAATTAGTTGTTGTGTTAGCAGGAGGACTTGGTTACCTTTGGACAGAGCTAACTCTTTCCCCCTATTTAAACTCTTTTACTAAGCTAAGCCAAGCGGCCGCTGGCTGCACTTTCATACTTAACTGTGACTGTAAAGTTCTTCCTGAACACACGCCAATGTACTTTAAGAGCTCTGTTTTTGTCTCCTTGTAGTCAACTGACCTGCTAGAAATGAGGACAGCAGAGTCAGCATACAGTCTGTCAAGCACAGATCACATCAGATCATGTTTGATATCTGTCAGTATGGGTAACCACAACTCTTGCTTGCCGTCAACTGGTTCCCTTTAGCACTCCTACTAAGGCTGTCCCTCACTTGACCCGTAACACTGTTTGGGAATGTGCAGTCATAACATGTTATGTCCCAATCATAACATCTGTGGACAGAAGCATATGGGAAAGCTCTTATTATGAACACTAATGACAGCTGAAGCCTTGAACTGGAGAGGACGAGAGCCTCAGAAGAGCAATAATATGCACATTGTGATTTTTATTTCTCTTCACTGCTCAGGTCAGCTGTTGGAGTTTTAGAGGTTTGATTTGGCCCACATAAATCTGTCGCCCCAGTGGGCAGCTGTTCGGCGTGGCCGCTTTTTGTGTCTCCGCAAGGTCGTGTGGGAACTAAATGGCAGGGGTGGGAGCCCAACTCTCACTTTAACGCTAACTTGGCTCTAAAAAGCTGGCATGTAGACACACAATGGGGATGGGAGGAGAGTTTGTCCTCACAGAGTCAATGGATGGGGAAGCTTTTATAGGCAGCCATTCAGCGTCTCTCCATTTCACGACAACAGCGGGATTATGAAGCTGAAGTTCACCCGACTTTGCTCTTATCTGCACATCTCGATGGCTTTGCTGATTTTTAACTTTCAAAAGTGACCATGTATAGACTATAACTAATGATTGTCATCTAACGGGGCTAATCATGTAGCGAGTTTGATTTGCTCCTTTTGGTGGTGCTCAATATAATCAACATGTTTTGCTGTTGGACCGCCACGGTCTGCTGAAAATGGGCTGGGCATAACTGTCTGGAGATGGTAATGTTACATTTAAAGACAGATTAATCATAAGAGCCTAATTCATCACCATGACAGCTGCGAAAACATCCTGCCAAGCCCCCATCCACTCCTTCCTCCTCTTCGTCCCCTCCGGTCTTTTCAGATTCCCCCTTAAAAAGGACCACTTTTCGAAATCCCCATGCATGGCTGTAGAATATGTATGGCTATGAGGATATTCATATGCTAATAGCTGTGGAGCTGAGAGTGCAAAATTAACCAAGCTTGACAGAGGCTCATGTGACCCTAAGAAGATGTCGGGAGGCCAGGGAAAACATCGATCATGTGACACCGGCGCAGTTGAGGCCAGCCCGGTCTTGGTCAAGATGGATGCTCTTTCAGGCAGCACATATAAATCTCTGGCAAGGTTTGAAAATATTGAAATTAGAGCCGAATTATAACAAATAACGCTGGCTGCCTCTCCTCAGGAAATGTGTCATCTATCCTCTTTCCGCTCACTATCTGCAGAATGTGTGTGTCTGTGTGAGAGAGAAATCAGATAAAAGTGAGACACAAACACAGACGGAAAGAAAGTGCTGGTACATGTGTGTTTTCAGCTCGTGGGTTCAGTAATGTGAGTCTAAAAGGGGTCAGGGTGTTGAGGTTCTCGGTGTAAGACAGGACGAGTGCTGTAATGACCAAAACATGACAGAGGACCCTCCAACTGATTCATAACCTTCACTGATGTGAGGGTACGGTGAAATGTGTGTGGGAGAGCAAGACAAAGAGAGCAGGAGCCTCTGGCTGTGTGACCTCACCGAAGCCAGGCTGCAGATGACATCATTTTCCCCTCTCTAAATGCTTTCGGGCAACGGCAGAGGTGTGGTGTGAGAGGTACAACTACAGCGGCAGCAGCAGCAGCCCGAGCAGTGCCTCGGAGTGAAACACTCCATTCCTATAAGCACTACATTCACACACGGCAAATTGATTCATGAATCATTCAAATCCTTCAGCACCTACAGCACCTGACAGCCAGGTCTGAAAATGGCCTCCTTTAAGATCAACTGTGCCGTTAAAAGGGTACAATGGTTTTGATGTAGAATAAAGTGTATTTCATCATCATACTTGAGCAGGAGTGGTGAGACGAACTTTTTGGTTTCATACCAAAAGTTGCCAATTTGCAAAACACGGAGACAGTATAATGGCTGTCTTCAAAGGACTGCTGAGTGAAAATGATATCCTGTAGTGGCGGAGTGTAATCTCACAACAGCATATTAGTCTGTTAAGTGCTCACACAGCCTAATAACACTGCATTCTTCTCTTATTGATGATAACAGCGAGGAAGTCTACCTCTTCTATTTATTCTGGTGTTCGGCTTCTCAACAATACAGATAGTACCGGGTGTGAGCAATAGCCTTTATAGAGAGTGCGGGAGTATTCCTAGCTTTTTTACTTGTATGTGTGTGATGTGTTGGTGTGTGCCACATGTGTGCTGTCTGCGTAGATGCGTGTGCCTGTGCGTTTGTGTGTGTGTCTGTATGAGAGAGAGAAATGTGTGCGTCCCTGGCTGTCCAGAGCATCAGCAGAATACAGATCCCCGAGCTCCCCTGTAAAGGCAGGTTTATCAGTGGCACAGATGCACGAGCTGCACTCTTTACAATCTCACCACACACACAGTCTGTGCCACAACTTTTGTAGGCAAGCAAGGGAGTGCGTGGGCAAACATGTGAATGTGTTCAAGCTCACATGTATGCGCTGAGAGATGCTGCACCTGACATCCAAGATTGCAGTTTTTCACATCTCTCAAGATGTTTCATTTTCTTGTTTGCAGCAGTTGGGAAATAATCCGTGTATGGCTGCTCAGGTCCAAACTTCCCCACTCTAATCACAGCGCAGGATGGCAGCAGCAATTTATTTTCTGAATGTAAGGTTTTACTCAGCTGCCACCTCTGCTCACCTGATATTTCACTTCAGGGATGAGGCGATTGAATAAGACAAAACTAAATATGGGCGAGAATCTAAATCTGAACTGCGCTGAGAGTGCAGTGCAGTGCAGTTTGACCACTTGTATACTTGGCGTATTGGTGGGATCTCTATCCACTTTAGCCCTAGGTGTGTCCCCTGGCAAGCACAGCCCCCTGACTTAATTTAGCGATAACTTCCTAAAACTCCAACATAGAATCTAATAACTGTGCAACCAGAAAGTGTGTGTGTGTGTGTGTGTGTGTGTGTGTACGCCAGTGAGGCTGCAAGGTAATGTGCTAGGGGTTGTGAGCTTGAGAGATAGAGAGAGGGAGTGTTTCTGCATCTCAGCATGTTTCAAGAAACCACCAGATGCAGCCTTTTTAAAAATCAATACCCTCACCTTAGGCAGGTTTTATGCCTTTTTTTTGTGTGTTTTTTTTTTTTTTTTTTTACAAGTCTTCCTCTTTCCCAGTGGCTAGAACTGTCTAAGGCTGTCTACGTTTACTTCAAACAGGCCCTCACACAAAGGTTCACATTCGGGAGTTGTTACGTCGGTTTATAACATCTACAAACAGCTCGGCGCTCGCTAACACCCCTTTAGATGAGCACAAAATGAGAAGTGGCAAATTTAGATGTTCCATAATGGTGACTAGGTGCTCTAAATTGAACAAACAACAGGTCAAAGTAACCTTGATGTGACAATGTGGCCAATTCAGTCTGCTTTTCAGGCTCCTGTCTGCATGGCAGCCTCATTACATCAGTCTGTATGACAGAGCTGTCCAGATTTTGTCATAAACTTGGTGAATCTCTATGAACATATCATCAGTGCAGTCAGAAAGCATTAGGGCAGTGAGATGTCTTCTGTTGTTTGGGCTCTGTGCCTGAGCACAGCGGGTTTGAAATGAAACCGGAACTGTGATGTTAAAGCTCTGACCTTTAGCTATAATTTGGGGGTGTTTGCATTGAAATTCGATGAACTACAAATTGTTTTGAAATGTTGGCTGTTATTTTTCACATAGCCTTCCACGCCACTGCCTAATATGTATGTGAACCCCCCCCCCCCCCAACCACAGCCAAACTGAAAGTCGGCACTTTATCCTCCTTGTCATTGTTTCATTTGAAATTCAACATGCTGGAGGAAATCCAAAACACCTTAAACTCACTTCTGTAATACTTTCACTGTACGTTTGGTTGGGAAGAGTAAAAAAATCTCTCCATACACAATGCAGGCTGACTCGTATGTACTCTAGTTTGGTTTGTGTTGCGGGCCAGGCAAGGACCCGGTTCCAAAAGACCAATGATGAGCAGAGGTCACGGGGTGTCACCAGTGTGCACCCAGTAGTAATTGATGTAAAAAGGGGCATTAAGCTCTGCTTCAGAGCAAACCTCTCAATGCCTTTCCATTACACTGCATGCCACGCAGTCTGCTCAGTATTTATTGAGACACCTCCAAAGCAATCTGGGATGGCAGGCACAGATGGCTCCTCTAATCCAGGTAAATTATCTTTGAACCTTTCAGAGTAAACAGACGTGCCATTCTCCTGAAGTCTGGGCTCTTATCGGCATGAAAAGGGTGTCGAATGTGGGGTGTGTATGTGTGTGTGTGTGCATGCGTGCATGTGCATCACGTAAGAAACTGTAGAGACACAAACATTGACCGGGGCTCTGTCAGAATGTGACTGTGTATGTACCACAGTTATTGATGTGAAAATGTTAGCCAACAAATTCTGAGAAATACGTCCGCTGCTGGCAAATGAAGGAGGAGACTGAACTTTGAAAGGTCCGCTTGGGGCTTAAAGCTAAAACTCCCTCAGTTTTGGATGAATAATCGAGCAAATCTGTTTTTAAAGTCTGGGTTTTAGTAGAGGTGTACAACAAAGTACCTGTCTGCATCCGATTTGGACTAAATTGCACTCACATCATCAGAGTGGCATTTTCTGCTTCATTGAAGCTTCATAAACACAGGCTCATTCATCAGCTGTTTGCATACCAGCTGACCAGGGATCCTATCACACTGTAGCGCAGCCACTATACCCTGACACTATGCTGATACACTAATGCAGATGACGCTTGCTGCCAGAGTTCCCGCCATCTCCTGACCCACCTGCCGTTTTAACTAATATTTATCTTGATTTACATAAAATCTTTATTTGCGTCTGTATTCAAATGCAAACTGTCAGTAGATTAAAAATAGAACGATACAGCCTGAAATGCTGAGTGTTTTAAACAGTTTGCTACTGTCATTTGCCCGACATGGATATTGCATGTATAACAGAACATCTATGAAGAAGTTGCACAGTGGTTATACATAATTCTGCAGCAGTTGAAGTGCTATTATGTAGACGTAACCATGAACTGAAGTGAATTTGTACATATTACATGTATGCAAGTTGCCTGTGACTTCACTTAAAGCCTGCAGAGAGCACCGCAGACGTGCACTTGGAAGTGGAATGTACTGAAATGTCCAGAGAAAACAGTACAGCAAATAACTATATTTACAGACTAGCACAGAGAAGGCAGAGAGCAGGACATGGTAGCTTATTCGGCCAGCACAGTGCAGTGCAGCGCAGTACACACGCTTTGGGTCTCTCCTAGGTGGTTGAGGAAAGATCCATTTGTACAAGAAAAAGTCTGATGTTGCCTAGCACAAAAAAAATAAAAATCTGTTTCTGTGTTGCACCATGGAGGGACAAGGCAGAAGATGCTCTGTAGCTGTGTCAGTGCATGATAGAGGGGGCAAGACGAAAGGGGTTGTCTAAGATGGAGTTCAGTTTAGTCCTCCTCCTCTCCTGTGCTAAGGCCTCCAGGGTGTTCAGACTCAGCCCTGCAACAAAGACAGCCTTTATCACCAGCTTGTTTGTCCTGCCTGCATCCCCAGCATTGATGTTTTCTCCACAGCACACCACTGCACACAACAGTGTGCTAGCCAACACAGATGAGTAGTCTGAAAAACCTGAGCCCCTTCGAGAAGACACACAATGTGCACAGTTCACAGTGCCTCCATGTTATCTGCACAGCCCAGAAATGCACTGAAATAAGTGGAGAAAGGTTTCAAGACATCCAGCACTTTGTATTGTGGTGGTGTAGAATATGGATCATTGGGATTTAACAGGAGTTACAGTTAAGTCTTATCTGACCAATTCTGAAATGAAATGTTGGGCTTAAGGATTATCTGCTAATGTCAAGTGTGATTAGCAGAAAGGACAGAAAACACTAATCAAGATAAAGCAATGCATAATGTTTCAAAACACATTATAATCACTGCCCTGTGACCATTCATATGAAAATACTGCAGAACTACTTCTACACCCGACAAGGTCTTATTGACTCATCTCATCTGTACATTAGTCCATTGTCCATTAAGGTATGGCTTTGTGATTTTTACATGCTGACATCGCCGACATATTTCACACATTAAGAGAAAGTGGAATTTATTTTAGTGAGTGGAGCTCAGGAGTTAAACCTGCAGGGTGGGACTTTTATTTTGAAATGAACGTCCTTGCCAAATGAGGATAACACAATGTTGATTAAGCCTTTCACCTCCACATAAATCTCTCTATACTTTGAAGTGTTCCAGAGTTTTTGTTTTTTTTTATCTGGAGTCTGTGAAGACTTTTGAGTGCTGGTGCACTGGGAGCTATGCATTTTACTTCAACCAGCAATGATCAGCTTGCCTAAGTTGAAAGGGCTTGCAACCATAGTGACAAGGGAAGGCTATAGCAACTGGGTGTATATATAAAGGGTGACAGCTCCTAGCATGTGTCTGAGATCCTTAGAAGTAACTGACTGCCCGTTAATCATGGAGACACCTTAAGAGTTAAACAGTTGTTTTTTTCTCATTCTATACGCCGGTTATATGCATGATGTTCTCAACAGGCAGGTCACACCTCTGGAGAGAAAAGAGGATCTTTTATTTGGTCTACTCTGAGGTCAGTATCATGAATAAACCCACAGAGGGATAAGTCACAAATTGCGAGAATGTCATTCAAGTGAAACCTGATAATATTTCTTATATAAAAGCACACTACTGTTTCGGGGTCTTGTCAAGCTTGTTACTGTGTTATTCTATTCTCACTAAATGGCTCCTGTAATTGTTAGAATTGGCTATATTCAACTGCTATGGATGTTAATGAATTCCCTTGAGAAATTATTCTTTTTTTATATTATTTGTAGGTATTAAATGCAGTGTTTGGGGACGTTTTACATTCCCCACCTGTTTCACCATGCTGTGCAAAGGGGCTTTAAAAAAGTAGCCATTCATTTTTTCTTATATTGTGGACCCACTCTATTTACAGTGTGTAAAAGATGAGGGCAGAGTTCAGGGTAAAGGATGGCTGTCCTGGTGTGTGTTGTGTAACTAACGGCTGTAGAGATGAGTGGTCCTGTGATGAATGGTGCCGTCATGCGCAGCTATAATCACGCCTACGCATGGCTTCCTGCATAATTGATTTTTAATCCCCTAATAGAAAGTAAATCACACGAGCAAAGCCTGCTTTAGCGCTGCCCTGGAAAAAAAAGTGCATAATAGCGAAGAAAGTGAGAGAGAAGGAGAAAGATTTGGGGGTAGAGGATGAGATGAAAATGAAGAGTAAACACATAAGAGTGTGAAATAGAATTAAACATCTTTTAAAGTTGATGCTTTACAGGCAAGAAAATGATTCATTGCATTTGCTGCTACACTCCAGTTGTAGCCATACATGATATCACCAGGACCGAATGTATTATGATGCCTGGTGAATCTCAGCCAAGATGATATTGTTTGGAAAGAGTAATGAGATATAGATTGAACCGTCAGCTGATACAAGGGCAGATTGCATCTGTCATCCAAAATAAACATGGCTGACACACCACTCATAGGCTGGACAGTACACTGCCAAGGAACTGTCAGACACACAGAGAAAACAAGCCCAGACGGACATTTTGCTCAGTACACAAAGGTGATCCTGAAAGTGGATTCAATTGGTGCCATTTTTTTCTATTTGAAGAGCGAGCTTTTGGGGAAATATTTGCAATTTGCAGGTGTCGCATGAGTATTTCAGTCAACATGTGTTTTTTTTTTCCCCTAGTGTTTACGGCTCCTCTGTTAAGCTGTTTCAACATTTACTTCATCGGAGAACCGAGAGAGGACAAATGCTTCACCGCAGCAGCCACAGCTTTAGATATGGAGATGAGCTGGTATTGATTTTAATGGCCTGGCCACTTGAGATGTGGATTTACATCTAAGTCAGTTGTTTGCTGCTTGTCCCATTGCGGTCACTGAGCCGATGACTTAAACTGACCCACGGCTCTTAGTGTGAGCCTGAAGGAAGAGGATGAAGGACAGAGGGAAGGACACACAATGTCAAAACGAGAAGCCAGCGCAGACACAGCTCTGATAATTGTCTGCACGCGTTCTGTGCTATGAAAGGGAGAGCCAGCACGAGATGGAGCCAAGGACTTGCTGTCACTAAACGTGCCAGCCACCCAGCCTGAGCAAGATGGAGGAGAGGGGTGGAGAGAAAGACGGAGAGGAAGAGGGAGCGAGCGGAGATAAGAATGAAACACTCCAACAGCTGTCTCTCTGACTGTCTCCCTGACTGATGAGATTAGGGCAGCCGTGTAATTGCCTCCAAAAGGTGGGAATTATAAATGGCGTTATTCTATGGGCAATGTAAGGACAAGTAGAAAAGGCCCTAAAAACTAATATCTATGTTGAATTATCAGGGAAAAAAGGAATGAAACAAAAGCTGATTCAGTTTTCAAATTTTACACTGTGTACCGAGTGGTAACTCGGTATGTAAACTTTTCACTCGCTATTTCAGAAGCTTGTTGTTGCCATCTGTTAGTCTGAAAGCTACACTGCACGTCTGCGTCATTCACCAAATGAATGCATGTCTTTGAAGAACATCAGGTCAAAATGTACGGAGACTGCGGGTTCTGCTTTTGTGAACCCAGCAGCGCAGATCATGCAGATCGATCAGAGGCGTTTTCATGGCCACACTCGCCTGGTGCATCTGTGGATACGGGGTGGGACCACAGAGAATACATTATCATACATTACAGGTGGGTGTGTGAGAGGCTTTGACAATGTCGGCCAATCACATTCTTTATTTTCATACCCTTTAAGCACAAACGCTATTCCCCATCACTGACGGTTTGAGAATCCTCAAACATATTTTTTCAGTGCGTAATAGTGCCCAATTTTATTCGTCATCACAACAATCCATGCAATAACTGTTAGAAATCAGCGTGAATAAGATAGATTTAGAAACTATTCCACCAAAAAATCCCATCCCTGGCCTTCACGAACACATGAACGTGCTGTCTGACCGCTGCTGCAGGACGAGTCCACAATTGTCAGGATGTAGAGAGCATTTCAACAAATGTGCTTCTGAAATACATTACCGACTTCAGTGCAGTTAAAGACAACCAGAGCACCATTACTACAATGAAAGGGGAGCTGAAAATGTGATTGAGTTTATTGCATGTTGTATTTTTTATATCTGTTTTTTATTCAGTTACATGGGCCTGTTTTACCATGCAAAAATAATTGGGATCTGGGAATGAAATACTTTTTAATGTTAATATTGCAGCACAAGAGTCGCCCGAGTAATGATCCGCAAACAAATCAGCGTTTCTAAAATAACAACATTTTGTTCGTGGGAGCGCAGCTATAGAATTTACCTCAAACAATCTCTATCACATCGTGCTGCTCATCACGGCCTCATGTCTACCTGCATTGTGATTAAAAATGCAGAGCTCCAGGCGGTACTTTGGCCACACTTGTTAAAAAGGAAATGTGTTTTGGATGGAGACACAGGAGAGAGGACTGGCAGGCACAGATGGTCCTGAGGGAGTTATTAGCGGAGAGAAAAGTTTTAAGAGATCTCAGATTTTTTTTTTTGGTGGAACTGTGTGAACCGTTTTCAAAGACTACATTTGGCTTCGTACTGTACAAACGGTACATGATGCGTCATCCCTCGCAAAGAATCTTGAACGTTTTTCTACATCATTCTCTCTTTTGTTTTGCTTACGTTTGTTTTTCACTGTATGTTCACATTCCCCTCTCCTGCACGCACACACACACACACGCACACACACACACACACACACACACACACACACACACACATATGCAGTCACTTTGTTCCTGCTGCGCCTTCTGAACAGTAAGTGTTTCTGACCTTGGTGACGGAGAAACTCCTCTTAGCGGCTTTGAACTGTTTCTGACGTCCTACATAATGGTTTGTGACTGCCTACCTCACCACCTACTGTATCTATCCACTTGGAATTCCTCATGTAATAGAAGTCATTCAAGCGGGAGAGAGAGAGAAAAAAAAGCTGCTATTCATGCACAAAAAAACCAACGAAAATCTTTGGAAAGACAAGAAAGTCAGGCACAACCTCTCATTCACTTGAGTGTAAAGCGTATTTCATGTTTCTCACTGATTTTTTAGGAGGAAACTGTCATTCTGATAGACAACATTTGTCGATGGTAAATGAAGAGCACCACACCACAGGCTAGATCAAAGACTTTGTATTTAAATGTAGATGTCATAAAGTGGCTGTGCTTACTCTGAGCCCTTTGTGTCTGGGGATGCTAAGGAGATTTCCATCTGTCTTGTTTGGGTTTAATCCTGATGTTGACACAGTGCGTTCAGCACCCAGATTAGAATAAATAGCCCTCCGAACCAATTTGCTTCAAATAGAGCAGTAGTGAACTGGGCTGGTTGGATCAATTTTAATGTTATGTTAATGATGCCCCATGTGTGCTGTGTTCTCTGCAAATATACCATTGGAGGCATTAACACTCTCTGCTAAACACAAGGTTTGTTTTATGTGGAGTTAATTTCATCCATACTGTCCAATATGTTCATATTCTGTAAACATGTGCACATATTTCACAAAAGTTTTAGTGACTTTAGTTAGACTTTATGTTCCACACAGGATGCTGCCCCATAAAATTATCACAGGTACTGTTGAGAGACATTTCCAGCTTTCTGCAGTAACCTTATTTCTTAAACATGTCAACAAGAAACTTAGTTTCTTTAATCAGGGTAAGCGATTGAAGACAAGTTAACAAGCTCTATTTCTTGGCAATGTATATATGTTTAACGAGGCTTGAAGACAGGAGTGCATGTGTAAGACTTCAAACAAGGCAGTCTAAATGAAAGCCACACTAAAAGTGAAAATGAAAGGTCTAAATAAATTGTTTTCCACAGGTTAACAGGTGGCACAATGTGAATATTTTTGTTACAAAGGGACAAGATTCACGAATAGTTGCCAACTTTCTCAATACCAAATAAGGGACAAAGGGTTGCATGCCACGGTGGTATGGTATGATGAGTGAATATAGGGTGTTTTGAGCCATTTATTATAATGATTGCTAATCTCTTAAAGTCAAAGTAAAGATCAATTCTCAACTATCAAGCCTTGGTAATACAGCTTTTATTGTAGCTTGTGTTACTCACAGAAGATGCTGCCTGAAGACAGAGGCAAAAAATGTCTGTATTCCATTTAGTCTATAGCTTTATTAAAGGGGCATCATTACGTAAGCTTATGTTAATAAACCTCAGTATAAATTATCACAGAAATCACAATTTTGACCTTTAAAACAAAAACAAAAAAACAAACAAACAACAACAAAAAACCATTCCAAAGAGGAAAATGGGGGCTTGACTCAACAAGTCTGTGTTCGCCATGGATATTTTTTGCTGCCCTTGACAGATTCAAGCAGTCTTTTGTCCTTTTGCACAGCCAGAGAGAAGTTCTTGTATGAAGTTCATGTTTGATCGGTTCTGTGCTGCATCTCTTTCTTGAGTCTGACCATTCAATGGTCATCAGAGAGAAAATCCTCTCTACAAAGGCATGTGAGCCTGGCACTCTGAGTACAAATTAGAAATGAAACATGTTCATCAAACTGGCTTTCCATGTGTTTTGAAAAACTGCCACTCACTTCTCACTGGTGGATTCTGTCCTATCATATCTGTATTTCCTCCCACCTTGCACAAAACTCATCCAAAATACCCTGCACAGTCGTCCTATGACGCTCACTGTAATCATCTCAGCTTTCGTTCTTCCCAAGTACATCTTCACCACATCCGAGTCACGAAAGCATCATTGAGCTTAACATGACAGTCGGAGCTGTTGTAGCTGAGTGGCTTGCACCTTCAGCTAGTGTGGCCTTCTTGTGCATTTCAGTAGAAGCATTGCCACCACCAACTGAGAATTCCTGACAACATAAAGTACAGAAGGCTTTCGTCGAGTCAAACTGACTTTCTTGCTTCCCACTGTCTGTTATAGCTGCATAGCATAAAATAGCATTGCATAACATTGCATGTTTATCCATATTTACACATGCCAAACCCACCAAGCAACACGAGGCTTTACCGAAGCTTTTCATTTTGCACCAATGGATGCATGTACAACTGATGCGAGGCCCATGTGGGTGGCTGTGAGTGCCTCCTACTGGTCAATACAGGCAGTAAATATATGGGACAGGGGAGGTCCTGTATGTAACAAACCAATTTATCCCCATATAAGGGACGCCCCGCTAATACGGGACAGCTGACAACCCTTCTCTTACATATCAGCCTTAGTCCTCCCCAACCTAGCAGAGGTATGTAGGCGCAGTTGAAATATTAGAGTACTTAAAAAAAAAAAATAGCACTAGATGAGGCAACAAAGGCTATCCTTGTTCAAACATGCAGTGGGAGCTCTTGTGTTTCTAACAGCAGTGTTGTGCTGGATGTTGTTACTGGCTCTGTTGGCAGCTATAATTAGAGTAAAGAATTTGTTAAATATTTCTGTTTCCATAATAACTCCCTTTCCCCTACTCCTGATATTATCACAGCAAGTGCATTTTGTTTTCTCTCTCACTTATTATAACACACAAACACACACACACACACATTTTCCTTATTCAAAAGCTTTCTGAAGAACTGGGAAATGTTGCAAGAGATGACAGAATTCTATATGTGAAAGGAAAGAATGATCATCACTGCATGCTAAGTAGCTCTTACACAGGTCTCTGTTGGTGTATTATGGAAGTGCAATGATACTATGATTAATAAATGTTAAATAAATATGAGGTTACCATTTCTCTGTACATGCAATAAGTCACAACAAACATACTTCAGCTGTGTTGCTGGCTCATAGCAATATCCCTGGTAGGATGGGACAGATGGGAAAAGCTACTTGACAATGATCCCCCATGTGGACAATCCACAGTGAGCTCAATGTACTGCTCGCTAACATCGACCCAGTTAATCTGTCAACTTTTCGGCGCTCTCGCAGCACACAATGCCGTATGCGTTGCACACTAACCACTCGAAAGCAGGCTTCTCAATCCCAGCCAGCTAATTAATGCTGACCGTGTGAGTTGGCTGAAAATGCTGTCTTGTTCTGACTTCTTTTAAAACAAGAACCGTAATAAAAGGCTCCTCAATTCGAAGATGATGGCTTCAGACATGATATCGTGTTGAAAAACAGAAGCAGAAAATGAGCAGAAAATCTGAACATATGTTGGATGTGACCCTTAGGTTACGAAGAGGAGCGGTTTTTCAACTGAACTGAAAGATATGCAGTACATATAACCAACTGCCTGCTCATTCAGACGTCATTCTACTCTACAAACTCAATGAAAGCATGCAAAGGTATGCAGGCATACCACAGAGAAGTCATTGCAGTCCATTAAAATTGCATGGCAGGGTCTTTTGTGAAACTGTTAGCACCGAGTTAACGAGTGTTAGCCATGCTGCTTGTAGCTGTTACTTTAAATCTATCACCATAGATTTAAAACAATAGCTAATACTGCCATTATCTGACTCAGCTCCTCTCAACCACAGACAAAAAGGTTCACAAGCCAATTTTTCCATCAGTTTCTTGCATTTTTCACCCTTATGAACAACAGCTTTTGGTATTCGATAAAAGCTCCTGACGGTTTCTCGGTTTGATCAATTTGAGCAACTGTAAACAATGCAAAACATTTTGAGTGTGTGTTACAGTGCTTCTAATGCAGAAAATCACTTCCTGCCCTCCATCTGCAGTCCTACATCTTCACAAAAAAGTGAAGTGACATCATATCCAAACAAGCTATTGTTAGCGTGCTTTCTCACTACAAAGCCTGTCCTCTCACAGGACAAAAATACCTGCATGCACATAAGCTGCACATAACTGCCTTGGTTACCAAAAAAGGGGTCATATTACAAGGTGAATTTCTGATTACTGACCATTGTTTTTGCAACTTTAGTTTATTTTCTCCAGATAACTTGGTTTCTTTCTGTGCATATAAACACAGTGAATCCCTTTGTTAACAACCTCAGCTCACAGGACGGTGGTAAAAGGTAAAGCCATCCTTACATGAAAGCTCTGTATTAAAACTGACATAAACCCAATGGAACAGAGCTCAAGTGGGTCCCTCCCACTTCCTCCTGAGCCTGGTTAGTCATGCGTGCTACAGGAATGGAACAGAATGCAATCACCTTCTCTTTTTTAATGGAGCTGTCAAGCCAATCACCAACTCATGCCGGCCACAGCGGCTGAGGGTGTATGAAGAGGCACTAAGCCAGCTGATGAGCCCTGGAGGCCTGATCACTTTGCTTATAAATTCGGCACGCGTGATTCGGAACGCTGAGCGAGGTAATATACATGTGTGTATAAATGTGAGCACATGTATGAAGGGACACTGTGTGTATTGCTTAATGAATGCGCGTACTGTCTGTGCGTCAATGTACACGCACGCCCGTAAATACTTCAGTGTACATAGGGTTATGTGCATAAAAAGAGCTGTCAGTCAAATCCTTGTCTTTGCTGGTATGTGCATGACACGGACTTGTCACTGATGATGGTTTAGTGACGGAGTGACAAAAGGGGATTCTAATGAGATACCATGAAGAGGAGGGCAGCATCTCCACTATCAGCCTTTCAAGTGGAGGGCGGTTGGGTCAGACAATGGAAATTAGACTGGGGACATGAGAGGCAGGGCATGCTATGACTGATATGAGTTGACATTACTGGACTGTATGCAGAGAGGGAAGCGAAGATACCTTTCAGCTCAACATAACATGGATCAGATTATGTATAAGATCATGTCCATAACATGTATATGATGATTGGATTAAGTGCTCCTGGTAAGGTCAGGGGTCATCTGGTTTACTCTGTTATAGGCAATAAAAAAAAACTGTATTTTAAACCACAGGTAAAATGAGGAGAGCTACAAACACAATAAAACATATTAAAAAGAGATATGTTAATGAGAAAGACACAGAGGGAAAAAAAGGATAGGAGCATGAATCACATTTCATAAGGTTAATTATCAATAATTAAAACCACTGGTGTTTTATCTGGTGATTAGATAACAGGACAGAGCCCACGTAACCTTAGGGTTACAATATTCTTGCTTCAGTGAAAATTAATTTGTGCTATGATTAAATCTTGAGATGGGATAGGAAGTAATATAATTAAAGGTTGAGTCCAGAATGTTTTATCTGGTTTATTCCATTGATTGCTAAGTAAGGTTCTTTTTCAGGGCATCAAAAAGACACCAGTAGCTTTTTTTTTATTTCTGCATGAGCCCTGATTGATGTCGAACACAGAAGTGACACCAGCTAATTATTTCCTTAATCATGGAAATGATGCCAGAAAGATACAGCACTAACAACGGCTGACTGGTTTCTGCACTGGATACTGTAACAAATTGGCTAATTTCTTTTAAAGACATGAATAAGACAGGCATCTTCTTTTCTATATTCATTAAGTTTCTACATTGGACTGATAGATACAGCTACACACAGTCATTAAATGAGATTTGAGCTGTTGGTATGCAAAATCCTTGTATGCTTTTAGTCAGGGCGAAAAAAAAAAAAAAAAAAAAAATCAACATGCATTTTCATAGATGTACTCCCTTGGATGATAATACTAACGCTCTTCCCAGCAGAGCTCTGGCTGATCTGAATATCAAAGCATAGTGTTTTTCAAATGTATTCAGCACGTGTTGTCTCCCAGTGTAGCTCTGACCCTGCAGTAGGAGCCTTCTGTTAGGATTCACACAACCCCATCACAGTATTCAAGCTGATGCCGCCCATGGGGACCAATATCAAAGGCTTCAATTTCTATTACCAGACTGCATGTTTGCACTGCGCTGAAGATCGGCATTTGACTGAGGAAAACACCACTCTGTCGCAACTCGCTCCAATTGAGGAACCTAAAACAACAACAAATATTGTCTAAATGCAAAGGTTATAATGATGTACTTACAACTCTTTCATATGCTGTTTGATGTCAGTATTTCCCTCGACGGAGACTGAGCAACCATCTGAGGATTAGACGCAATTATACTAAAGATTTCCAGTTGTAATTGCTTGCAGCATAACAGTTCTATGATCAAATGTGTGTATATTGTTGTCATCTGCACTACTTTGCGAGCGCAGTATCTGTGTGCAGAGCACCTTGATTTGACAAGGAAAGTGTACCCTGTAGAGTGCTGTGATTTCTATGATGTTACTGACAAACTTTTTTATTGTACTTTAAAAAAAGACTTCCTCCAATTTCACTCATGAATTTCAGTTTACTTCTCATGAGGAGAGATTGTTGTTGTCAGGTTTATGTAAACTGGGGTGTGTGGGGATTTGAAAGACGGCTGAGAGAAATTTAAAGGACAGCGATGATGAAAGATTCCATCCAGTTGCACTATGGGAAATGTATGATCCAGTGTTTCAGGAGCCATACTAGAGACAGTCAGATGGATGAGATACACGTCATCTCCACCTCTGCTCCATCTATTCTCTTTTCAATCTGTCTCTTGTGAGTCTTCCAACTTTACAGAAGTGCGGTACTAAATCGCTGGAGCTACATCCCTTTAAAAGGATCTTTTTGTTTATTTACTGGCCCAGAGTTTTGCTCCATCAAAAGCCATCTAAATATAATTTCTTTCAAAATAACATCCATTCATCCAAAGGACCTATGAAATGTTTCCGCTTCTGCCAGGACGTGGCTGTCCTTCACTCAAACCCACTGCTTGTATCATTCATTATAATACACTGCACACCTCAGATGGTGCTGGACCACAAGTTGAAGGAACTATTAGTCTTTCTCCCCGTGGAATTGTACACCATTATGATGCATGTCTGCTCGTCTCTTCCTCATCCAAAACTTTTTGGCCTTACTCAGCATAAAGTGTTCAATACCTGCCAAAATGACTTTTGCAGAACCCGCTCCCATGACTGCCTTCCCTCTGTGGCCTTCCCTCTTATTCACCTGATAACCGCTTGCAGAACTTTAAACTTAAAACTCTGCTGGCACACACCTACACTACCACTCTTGGCAGCCTTTTCTCTAAATAAGACACACAGGAAGCTGCATTTTTTTTTTTTAAATCACTGCTTGGCTTGTGACTAAAATACAGTAATTGGATTAAATAACATTTAACAAACGAAGTTTACTTAAGTATGATAATACAATAGATAATCCAGTACAACCATAAGGGATAGGGATAAGTGGAACAAAGGTAGGTGCAAACATATTTTTTTTTCCCATTCTAAGCATTTTTATTTATCTATCTTTTAATTAAACTTAAACTTATGTATTTCATCTAATTGACTGCACCTGCTTTCCGTCTGTCCCCCACTGGATCCTCATTATATTTACATTTGTATTATCTGATGATTTAGCAGCTTTTCCTCAGCATCTGCCTTGTGGAGCCCCCATCCTCTGTGACATAGGTACACAGAGACATTTGGCACATTATTTGACAGTCACAAACCAGTGAATCCCCCTGCTTTATTCCAGTGAGTGTATTCAATTTGCCTCACCCTGGGAGATGCAGTAGAACACATGCTATCAATCATCTCAGTGAATCACAGTGAAATTCAAGCTGGAACCTTAGCAGTGATGTATCTGAACACAGCGGTTCTATCTACAGCATATACTGTTTGACTTCATATACTCGTTTGCACCCACAGACTTTCACTGTACACCCACTCAGACGAATGTATGAGCTGAAGCTAAAGGGAACGCTTTGTGCAAGAGCTAATGAGCCGAATTCAATTCTAGATCTATGCTATTTGACACGGTAACGGTGGCTTTGTTTCTTCGCACTGATATCTCAGATGTGAGGGGGGTTTACTGTACTAGATTGTCACTGAAAGATGACTAATACCCTCGCTGATCTGAGAAACTACTGTCATGCGTCACAGGAAAGTTTGCACCTGAATCTCCTGTATTTGCAGCTCAGACAAATTGTTTAGAGTTGGTGCATGTGACTAAATTGTTAAGGTAAAAGCCTTTTTGGTGAGAACTCACACCGCTTTTGAAATCCTACTGTATTTCATAGCGCATTGCAATACATTAATTCATACTTTGGAAGTGTGACAGTGTCAGTTTTCTTTATTAACCACTCCTCGAGCGAGGCTACATATGTCAGCATTGTGATTATATAGCAGGCTGCAATTTATCCTTCATATTTTACAGCCTATGATGGAGGCGAGTGAGACAAAGATTCATTGGAAGAACAACAGACTCCATTTTCATTTCTTGATGCAATTAACAACGACCTCCACCCATTTTGAGGTGACTGGTGAGAGAGTAGGCTAATGTGCAGTGGGAGAACACAAGATTGCTTTAGTCTCCTGTCTCCTGGCTGTATCTCAAGTTTTAAGTCCATTCACATTTAAATCCTATATTTATTTCTTGGAGGTGAGTTTCCGTCTGAAAGCGTACGAGTGGTGCTGATGAAATCCAGTCAGAGAGTTGCTGTGTGAGGAACTTGATGTGATGAAGAAATCCAGCGAAAAGCACATCATACTCCAACTAGCAAACTGAATTAATGTCTTAAAGAAACTGACATTACGTGTAATCATCCCTATCTGTAGCCAAAAATAATCTCAACGTGTTTTTTTTTATTTATTGTTAATAATTTTTGTTATTATTAAACGGAGGCGAAAAGGTCTTTAGGGAAATATTAGAGATGCTCCTTTCTGTTTCAGTTGGCTGCAGGGGCTTGATTGACAGCAGCTGACGGACAGGCTGGTGTCACACCGTAGGGAGAGAAAGAAACAGTTACTAACTTGTGTTGTCGCCGGCACGTCATGGGCCGACAGTGTGTTGTTAGTGATATTGTAAGAGTAAGGACCCCACCGACATGTAACCAGACTGAAGTGACATTTGCAGGTATGTTTTCATGCTGCTTAATGTGCTGCAGCTGAGCAGATAATGAGATATCTAGCTCGCTAACTCAGTTAGCTGTGGACGTTGTCCCAGTGAATGTTTGTTTGGGAGTTTGTTCAACAAGCGAAGTGTGGTCAAGCTAGATATACAGACTTAGGCAAGACTTTACAAGTGAACAGGGTAAAAAATGGATTCATTTCACCATGAAACTCCCCGCTTACATTAACACAACTATTTTTATTTTACAAGTTTTCTGAAATTAAATTATTTAGATGTGCAAATGATGGATGTTCTATTTAAACGTCAGCTGATCCATTTCTTGAGCAGAAATCTGAACATTGGACACAACCAGGTTCCAAATTCTTGTTTCTTGACATATTAAAGTCAAAGTTTTCTACAGAGGGAATTTTGAATATCTCTTTTTATCATGCCATTAATCATAGAATACTGTCAACAGTCATAACGAAATCAATTTTCACCCTGTTTTCGTTATATACATCAGGCTATGAATGATGTATGAACAAACCCCTCTATGTGGATAGGAATAAAACTGGAAAGCTTTATTGTTTTAGATAAGTGCTACTGAAGTTTGGAGTATGAGAAAAAAAAAAAAATCATTTTGAGAAAACAGCCTTTAAAGGCATGTATTGTAAAATTCCATACAATTTTAGACAAGACAGGTGAACAGGGTATAATATTTGAACCATGCTTTATCTCATTAAATGTGACCTAATTTGCATACAACTGAATCTGAACTGAAATAAACACCTACATGTGTATTTTGGATGTTTTCTTTCCATTAGCCTGAGACTATACATGTCATGGAAGCAACAGTTTTCCATAGAAGAGCCCAAAACCTCAGAATTGACCTGTGCATGATAAAGCATCGTGTTTGCCTGCTGTGTCTGGTCTTTATCAGGAGAGCTAATGTGGGTTGCTGTTCAAAGTCTGCGGCTCTCGTGTTGCGTAGCAGGCTGCTGTCTGGCTCTGTGCGACCGTCTGCTCTGCCTGTGACACATCACAGATGTTACTGTTTAATGTAACATTTCATTGGCTGTATCAAAATAAGGACACCAGAGCAGTATTTGTCCAATTTGTGCAAAATTAAGGGGGCGCCATCGTGAAATCAAAAAATATGAATTTCCCTCTGGGCTTCAAACTTTTTCTCAAAGGAGAACTAAGGACAAGTGATCTACAGAGTGGAGGAAAAGAAATGAAGTTTCTTTTTAAGGAACTTAATTACACTTGGACTGAGTGTCTTTTGTGTTTGTTATGTTGCCAACCCGTCTCATTCCTCACCAAAATACTGCTTGCTTATATCCCTTTCTATCATCTCACAGTAAATCATAATAGCTTTCCTCTCCTTCTCTTTTTTCTTTTTCTTTTCCTTTCCCCACAAACATAAATAAACATTTCCAATATATCTACCACCCCATTGTTGTTTAATTTTGCTTAAAACTATCCGTCCACCCGTCTCCAATCTAAGCCGAGCTGCACTTCACATTCCTGGCAGCTGTGAGCTTGATTCGTACCGGCAGCCATGTCATTGATTCCTTGGCAGAGGCAGAACTACGGCATCAATCTGGGCTGCAATATCATCACCTGTAACGAGACACCTCTGCTTTTAGTATTTTCATATGCAGCGCCACATGCACACTCACACACACACGCTTGAGTTTGCCTGTCATTCAAAGAGGTCTGGATAGAAAGGAAGGTGATGAGGATGGGTGCAAGCTTGAGTTATTAATTAGCATTTTAGCTGTAGGTTATGTTAGCCTATCTATGACAGCAGACACAAAGTTCCAAGGGTGAATTTTATAGAATAGGAGCTGTAGAAGAAATGTATTTCACCCCCGTGTTCGGTGAGATGTCTTTTTTCTACGGGAGAAAGCCTTTTTTTTTTTGGCAAATCTCTCACAGTGTTACACTAATTTTGTATTGTGCATGAGCAATTAGGGCTCACTCTTAAACCTGCACCCCACACTTGAGCAGAGGAAAATTGCATCCTATGTGATCATGGCTGTAGCCTGTAAGAGGTATTCTAGTGTTGTGAGAGATTTAATTAGACCATTACCCTTTGGCTAGTTCATACTCACATGTATGTTTCATCTGGGTGCTCTGATTTCCTCTTAGAGTCCAAATACAGGCCAGGGTGGGTGAACGGTCAACAGTAATGGGTATGTGTTTGTCTAGATTGCATTGTTGGCGGAGTGACAGATTGGCCAGCTCTGCAGGATGTATCCTGCCTCATACCCAGTGCATGCTGGGTAAAACCATGACCCTGAAGCTGCCAGTATAATGCATGCCACAGTACACCCCCTCCCCTCACACCTTTCCGATGTTGGGGGAAGTGTCCGACCACTTCTAGAACTTCTGAGACCAACAATCTCGTGCCCACTTCATGCTGTGATTGGCCGGCTGTGGGGGTGAGAAAAGCGCCAGGGTTTGAACGTCTTTCTCTTGCTCTCTTTTTCCATTTGTCACACAACTATTTGTGGCATTTTGTGTGTGAACAGTACAAAACTACGAACACCTCCCAGGACAGGCTGCCTGAAAATGTGGCGCGATCCAAATATTCTAACAATATCACGTCTCCTGCCTCTCAGTGACGGCCAGATTTTCCCTCCACCTTTGAGTGTGGCAGGTTGGAACGCCTATAAACACTTGACACAATGAGCCGTTGATGCCAGACTTGTTCAAGAGATTCAAGGTTGAAGAGAGCTTGTCATTGTCTCCGCCAATGAAAATGCAGCTTCAATCAGGTGCCAAGTCAATAAAGAGATAGAAAAACAAGAGTACCAAATGTACAATGCAAAATGACAACAGAAAAGTACCACAGTATAAAATTATTTTATCTTATTAAGAATATGCATTGTGTAAATTTTGACACAACCAATAAATATAGAATAAATATAGAGCCTCAGGGGCCCCTCAGGGTCTTGGGCAGTTGCTCTCTTTGCCTAGTTAGTAATCAAGCTTTGACCAGCCTACAGAAATACAGCTACAGGAAATGGATGGATGTTTTCAAGCCTGACAGAACATGAAAATTTAAGAGCTTGTTATATACATACAACTGCAGCCTTAATTAAAATAAATTTGAATATTTTTGTTTTGAAGTGTAGGGGAGTGAAATTATAGTCTCACAAAATGGTGAGTGTTGTTCCAAAGTACAAATCTTGTATAAAAGCACTTCCTCACTCTAGTATTCACCTTTTAATATGACATATATCCTAAAATACTCATCATTTGGGAAGATACGTGAGAAGTATACTGATTCTCAGAGACCTCACATTAAGGTCAGTTAAGTAAAATAACTGGTGCTTACAGACTTACAAACTTACAGAGCATGAGTTGTACATGTGAAATTAAATGTCATCTCCAGAATGAGAAAATTGGGTGGATTTGTCCAAGTGGTGCCTACTCTTCGAAACGTCCTAATCCAAGCCGGGGAGTAGTGTCTGTGTCCATGGAAATAGAGGCGATGAAGTGTTTTTGGAGTACTTTTGAAAGGGAAGCAACACTGCACAAGAGGGGAAAAAAACAAGATGAAATGGAGGGCTGATTTGTGTGTCCACAACATCTCCCTTTGAAATGATTCATTCCATCTCTGATAATTAGCAGCTACACTTGTAAAATGACCTCTCAATGCTGCCTCTGTCTGTACCTCCCACTGCCGAGCAACTCAGGTCTACATACAGAAGGTGGATCAGAGCAAGAAAGAGAAAGGGGGGGGATTAGACGGAGGAGTAAGGGCAATAAGAGAGCACGGGGTAGATTGGCTTAAAAAGAGAAGCGAGAGAAACAAGTGATAACAAAGTGAGAGAAACAGAGAAAGGAAGAACACGGCGAAAACTGAATAAGATCTCTGTTCAATTTCAGGCGGTGAGTCTAACAATCCAATTATGTGCAGCACTTGGTGACAGGATGCATGACTGTACTGTTGCTTTGTCCATTTGGCAAGAACAGAGATAAGGTCAAGAGACAAACAGATGATGCAGAACAATGAGACTTTCTGAACAACGACAATGACAAAAAGTTGTGTTTTTGTGCCACTGCTGCGAGCAGAAATACGAGGCAGCACAGAGAGACTTGGAGAAGCTACAGTACATAATGAAAGCTGCCGCGTGGTTTAGCATGCAGGCAGTGGCCTATAAATTCACGGAATGATACAAAGGGAGATCAGTGAGTGATGGATGGGGGATTGGTGGTGCAGATCCAGTCACAGATTATTTATTGATTAGACATCAGAGACCGAGGCTGAGACAGTGGGTGTCTTAAAACTGACCTGAACATGGACATAGAATACCATTCAGACATAAGTTTGCTCTCCTCTCAACACAGAAACTGGTTATAGAAAACACACATACGCACTGCCCATCCCTCACTCCATTCCTGGCCATCCAATCAAACCCTCCATGTTCTTAAGACCCCTCAAACCAATGGAGCTCGGTAATGATTCGTTATTGAAGATAGATGGATTATTATCAGTCATTAGAGACTATTAAATAGTTGAGTGGACTGTGACATAATGAATCTTAAAGAAGCTGCATTATGCCTTGCATTAATGTAGCACCACAGAAAGCGTGGAGTGTGACTGTGCGGCACCACAGTGACAATTGACACCTGAGTATTAAAATCATTTCAGAATTCGCTTCATAATCAACTATATAAGGCACAGCAGCCACCATGAAAAGCGCTATGTGACACTGGTCAAGCGCTGACACCCCATCAATTACTTCTGCTAGTAAACATGTTTACATTCTGATATTTTATGGTCCATCTTTTCCTCTCTTCAGGGTACACAACAGATAAAGACCTCTAGCCAGGAATTCTTGGTCTTCCCTCTTTACATTGACAATGATTGAACTCTCCCGATCACACTACATACATATAAATCTTGTTTGCGTAGGCCGCAGTGGACAGAGGAACACATGATGAGGAAAGCGTGTGGAATGTATTCTCAAATTACTGTCCTCGGCCTTAATGACTGATGAACATTAGCATCACCCCCTGATGTGAACACAGAGTTTCAACACCATCTGCTATTTGTTCAAGTCCCTGTTACCATGCCTGTGCCTCTTTGAAGAGGTCCTTTTAAAGGCATTCAAATATAATGCTAAATAGCTGTCACTGACGGCATTCAGACACAGCCAGAATACAAATGTACAGAGCAGGGGAAGAGGAAAAAAATCACAAAGAATGAGTTGCAGCAGGGCAAATTCATTGGGTGAATCCCCAGGGACCAACAGGTTGAGAGAACACCCTGCTGACCTGTGGCCCCGTGACACCTGAAGCACACTTTAAACAGTGCATGCATTATCAGATAGCATCAGAAGAAATGCTGTTGGAATGTGCAAAGGATCTGTATGAGGTCTGGTTACATCAACAGAATTGTTACAACACTGTTCTGACTAACATGATAAAGTTGATTGAAAAGAATTACAAGACGTGTTTGCTGTTATTGTCTGAAGCCTGTTGTACAAAAGATTCTGTTGTCCCTCAAATAATTAAATAAAGGGTTGAAATTACAATATATTTGTGAAGTGTGTTTCCCTTTTCAGCACATGTATACAGCATACATTTAATAAATGTACTCTACATAATGTAGTTGCAAGCAGCCATGGGACTTCAAGCTACGTTATCCTGTGTTATAAACCTCTTATTAAATGTTTAAATTGGGGATTTGCCATAAAATGATGCCATTTTTTTTTTAACCTGGAGTAAATTTCCCCCAGCCGTGAAACTAAATGATAAAACTGTTGTAGAAACCTTGCATAAAAAAATTAACTTTTATAAAGATGAATACTTAATTATGGTTATTTCGGACCAGACAGCCAGTAAATAGTCGTATATTCATTGTTAGAGGAAAAAATGAGGTCAAAACAGCAGCATTAAAATCACTTAATTTTGATTTTGATAATGAAGTAAATCATCTTGAAGGGATCTGTTGAACCTAATGTGTGTTTAACGTGTACTATAGATTCTATGCACTTCTTAAATAAGGATTTACTGTATATTCTTAGATGACCTATGCCTGTGGCGTTAAGCAAACAAGATGATTTGCACACAGTTTAGTTTCCAGGGACAATGAAGCTTGATAGAGGGCCAGGCCAAGCGTGGCATTTGTAATTGGGACTAGCTGTCATTGTCACAGTGATTTATGATACAATTAATGAACAATTAGGTGACATATTAGGGTGGTCTTCTTTGTTTTGCTCAAAATTTGTCTTAAAGTTTTTTCCTGCTGATTTGATTTCACACAGCCCTTCTGGTTTCAGGCAAGGAGCTAAAGAGAGTGGAAATACAAACTGTAAAGTTCAGAGCATACGGTGAGTGAAAGTCGAACAAAAACTGTTGTTTCAGTGTCCAGTGACTATTTCTAATGAACCGAAAGCTTCTGAGACCTGGGAAACTTGTAATCCTATCAGCGACCAAATACAAAGGCGGTTACTAATGTGAATTTATTTGCCTCTCTGGCTTTAGTTGCACAGCGATGGTATAGATAATTACTCTACTCGTGTAGATCCCTCATTGATTACCCTTAAATTGATTCAAAAGTATTTGATTCATGTTCATCTAAATATTTTTAATTTCCTCCAACAATACAAATTGTGTGTGTAGCTCTCCATCCTTCCTTCTATTAATAATGTGTGCCCGTGACAATGCCGATTTTATTTCAAGTTAATTAAAACACAAATTACCCCATGTCCTTGGAATGTATCCATTTTGGAATGTATCTCCTTCAAAGCACAACAAATCTCCTGTTTCTTTGAACCCGTGGTAAGGAGGGTTGCAGCTGCATACTTTCCTCGACTAGGCTTTCTCAGACTTGACAGAAACAGCGGGAGATAATCAATAACCTTTCCCACCGCCTCCAAGAAGATGAACTTCGAGAACATCTCAGAACCTGCAGCCTTAATTTCTCTCATGAGGTTCAGCGGGGGCACTCATTAGACTAATACACCTTTGTTAATTACTCCTACCGCAACCGCTATATAACACCAACATGGGGAAAAAAAGTTGTTGTGTTCTTTACTAATGGCCACATCAGCTCAGGTTTGTTAAGTGATCTATCACCAAAGCACCAAATCCAATGGACTCCACACAGCTGGATACATGCCTCAGGTTTCCAAGCAAAGTTAGTTTCCACAAAGAGTTTTACTGGGCTGCAATTACATTTCTAGTTTATGTTGAACATTGTGTTCTTCCAGATTTTCAGATGGAGAGGAAAATAATTAGTTCTAATTAGCGTCTAAACCCCAATTGGTAAAAATTTGCTGGATAGAAAAAATGTGGAGGAGAGATAATTGGAAGATCAGCTTTGCTTCTGTTGGACAGGATATTTTTTTACTCCTCCTATTTGTTTCTGTCCACGATAATGAGAGGTTTCTGTCTGAGCATTGACAGTCCTGCTGCTGTGAACATAACTGAGCAACAATGAGCATATGCAGCATATCACTCAGGGAAAAAGATTTCTTTTTTCTTTTTTTTTCTTTTTTTTTAACAAGGGACACAGTGGCAGTTCACTGGTAGTGCTAAAGAACCCTGGGTGGATGCAATATTAGTGTTCTCTGCCTTCCCTCTCACAGATTCTCACTCCAGCTCCGCGATATCCATCCGAGGAGTCACTCTGCCACGCTGTTGGTTGAATGTCAGTGTGGTGGAGAGATTAATCGGTGGTCACCTGCTGTGGGTTGTCAATTGAACGCCTCAGGAAGAGCCACAACAGCATAACAGGAACCCATTTTCAGACATATGTCATATTCTATGAACAAAACCTGTCTTTGTTTTCTCTTTTGAAAGGGGATCTCTGCGTCTTTGCTTGCTGTGTCTAAAGATTAGAGCTAGTGTCAGGGCAAACTACGGAGCACAGTGGCAACCTGGCACGGCAGGCCGCGGGGGGTGGATGAGGTGTGTTTGAAAGGGACACTATCAATACAGAATAAGACACAGCGGGAGACAGCAGCTACCCGCCGGCTATCGGCTCATTACAGGCGAAATAAAAGAACTCTTCAGAATGCGTTTCAGTTCTTCTCATCTCGAGGGATCGCAAAGATAGACGCACCTGGAACAGCACATTACTGCCACTTTCACCCCCTTTGTTTTAAGACCCTGATGAAAAAAAAAAAAAAAAAGTACCCTTGAAAATGTTTAAGACTGGGAGCTGTATTGAATGCCCCTATTATGAATGCAGCAACATATACATGGCACGAGGGGAGATACTATTTTTCTAAGAACTATTCACAACTTCAAAATAGATCTTACTGAGCTTGCATTTGCTCCAGGAAATGCCTGAGGACCTGCCAGCAGCACTTCATCCATGCTTATTAGATAAGTTTAATAAGGGTAGGAAAAACCCAGGTTAGCAGATTTCCTAATGAGGTCTGATATGTGTACAGACATTTCACATGTCATAATGGCTGTCCATTACGAAAAAATGAAGTCCAGCTGTCTTCCACAGAAGCCTGATGGTAAATCAGATTCCCTGTGGATATGATACAGATTTGTGCAATAAGTGTAACCTCATAGAGCAGACAGGATGTGTGAGAGCTTCAAGTTATATTTAATAACATTCTACTATCAAAGGAATTGCCTGATATTGATGCAACCTTTTTCCATTACATATTCATGTGTCTGCTAGAAGACATATGCACATCTTCTTTATCTTGCACATAAAGGCGTATTATAATATTAAGTGACGATTATATGGTAATTAAGTGAGAGGTCATGTTAAACTGAGGTAATTCACCGCTCACATGATGAAAAATAACTTTGATGATGCAACCTGCGACATGAATTTCATGTCCATTTGTTTAAGCAAATGCTTTTTGATGTCAAGTTGTTCAAAGAAATGCTGCCTGGATACATGTTACTGTTCTGCAACCCTCACACACAAGGAAAAGTGGGAAATATACTCAACAATTGGATGAATACCACAGAAGAAGAAGAATAAAATTGACCATCCTGATGCAATGTTCAATGATTAAGTTTTTTTCTTCTCCTTTTTGTTCAAAGAACATGGAATAAAAAGACATGAAAGCCACACAGCTCACACACATCATGCCTCAGGCTTTAATACTCTTATTCGTCTTTAAAAAATACAGAAACTCATTCATCTTTGCTATTGTGTTGAAAGTTCTCAAACTACAGTTGTCCTCTCATTCTGCAGCCCATAAAAGCAGAAAACTTTGGTCAATATAATTTCTATTTATTCTTGTTTGTGAGAGGTTTTTATACAAGTTTAACCCACTTTGGTTGCTTCCAATATACAGTAAATGCGCAACACTCCCTGCTTACAAATGAGTACATGTTATTTTAATGGATGAGTATTGCAAATTCAAACATCTTTGATTGGAACGTTCTCTGCTGTAGCTCTGCTCTACTTAGACCTTTTCCTTCAAATAGTATGCGTAGATCTAACAGTCCCCGCCTCTTATCTCCACCCATCCCTCTGCCGCTCGCCTGCAGCTTTGACTCATCAAACACACAACCCTCATCAGCAGCTTAGCTACCTGACAAACCATTCTGAGTGAAGTCCACTGTAACTTTCTTTGTCAACACCCGCGAGCCATATAAAATGTCCTGTCAGCCTTTGACATCGATCACCATGTAACTTGGCAGGCTAACACTGGCTAACATTATCTAGCACACTGCAGTTTGTCTGGACACAGTCAATGGCTAAAACACAAGAAAAACAAATTTACCAACATGCTGGACCGTACTTGCTGCGTCATAAGGATAAATGGATGGATCAGTGTCGGGCTTCACTGTAGGTTTTGTGGCAAAACCCATCGGTTCTCAACAAACCAGAGTTTTCTCTGTCTTGGCTTTTCAGATCTTTTGGTAACAAATGAAGGCTCACCATTTCTCCTCAGAGCAGGTCTCTGCCATCATTTTAAAATAGCGAAACTTGCAAAGTAGTAATATGTAGCTACATGTGTTCCAAGGTGGAAACGCTCAGCCATGGTGTTGACCATCTTGTACTATGCAACAAACATCATATAGACATGTTAACAAAGTTAAAAGCTTCATTTGCATTGGAGGGTTTTTTAAATAGCTAAATCTGGCATTCTTCCATCTGAAATGAATGCCATTTAAGAAAAAGACAGAAGGCTCCAGGCAGGAATTAGTTGGAGCCATAATTAAAAGAACATGAACACCAGTGTTCACTTGGTTAGAATAAGCAAACTGTGTGTAACAGTTTATCTTGATAGTGAAGTTCTTGTGGGAATTGGAGATGAGCAATGTTGTTTTTTTTTATCAAGTAACTAATCCGTTAGGATCAAGTGAACACAGTGTGAACGGAGTTAAATGAAACTGAAATGTTCCCTGTAGTGCTGACATTTAATCATTATCCAAATCATTTCGTTCCAAGAACAAGTGGTAAAGTGTTATTTGTTGTTTAATTCTTGCTTCGAGAAATGTTCTGCAGAGGCTTGTGAATAAGTACGGTGGCAAGGCTAATACGTTGGCAATAGTGTCATATTTCCTGAATTATGTCCATAGTCAGACAGAATATACAGAGATTTGGGTAAAAGCTTTATTTTTAGTTGAAGTTTTAAATGGTTTTAGAAATGTCACAACCCATAGAAGCGCATGAAATTCTTCGACTGAACAGGATTTTCACAGCTCCTGTTCCAGTTGCTTACAGACTGCGCAAAGTGCTCCTTGCTCCTTTCACCGCTGCCACCAGCCTGCTCCCTGTGTCACACACACTGTGGATTATACATGTGGCTGTCTTGCATATGAGATATGGTACGTGATGTTGCGCTGCGGAAGTGAGAGAGCACCAGAGAGAGATAAAAGTGAGATATCACATCAAGGAGATACATATTTAATCCAAAGCAATAATGTATTATTAGCCTTCTAATGTATTATTTCCTTTTAGTTCCCCCTGTAGCTTATTTCTAACTCACTGTGTCATACAGGGAAGGTTTGATATCAGATTTTCCAGCTGCAAAGAGAAGTTCAAGAATATGTGATTACCTCCTGGAAGTGCATCCACAAAAATGCTGATTTGATATCTTTTGTCAGAGTTTGTCATCTGTTTCATAGATTCTTTTTTTCTTTTTTTCAATTTACTACTGTGGGAAATTAGATAGATGCAGCATCTCACATCCCATCTCGCTCTCTAATACAGCATGTTAGTGGGACTGTTGAGTTGTTCCTGGATGATGTGATGAATGCCGACATCAAGCTGAACAGGGAGCTGGTGGAGAGAGTCCTTATTGCTTGGTGGAGAAAGACGCAGCGAGAGGAGAAAGAGAAGAGAGAAGCCATAAAAAGAGGAAAAGAGAATAAGAGGAGAAACAAAGTCCAGAGAGGGACGTAGAACACAAAATGAATTAAATTTAGTTACGATGTAATCACCATCAGAAGAAGACAGTGAAAAATATGCGTCATTAATAATAACTGAGAGATGGAGGTTGGCTAAGGTTTTGTATTCTGCTGTGGTGGCTGTAATTGCATAAAACCTTATGACAAACCAACTGCCAAGAACAATATGTGTACGCTACAGTAGATTAAAATTATATTTACTGGCATGTGTGTGAAGCAAGAGGGCTTTGAGTCAATTGTATGAGCCCCCTCGCTTTGTGCATGTTTGAGGAAGTAGTGAGTAAACGGCTAGATGGCCATGTTCTGAGGTTTATTCCTGTGTAACCTTGGTGAATTGCCTGAAAAAACGATTTCACCAAGATTGACTCTGCAGAGAGAGATTGGGAGGGAAAAAAGTACTGTTTTATTATTGTGTGTGTATATGAGGGGAGCACAAGGGACGATAGTAAGAAATGGGAAACTCAGAAACAGCAACAACATCTCGCTTCTTCCACTGTCTTAAAGGCACACTGCCACACTCAAACCTTGAGATGCAAGATGTCTTCTATTTTCTTTGTTTTTTTTTTTTCTTGGTCTTTCCAGAAATCCTTCTTCCTCCCACCGACTCAGACCAAAGGCTGTGTCTTTATCTGCCCCTTCTGTGCACCACATCACTGTACTGAACACCATATTTGATCAGTGTCTCCACAGGAGGCTCTTTCGCCCTCTCCCACAGCTTCATCTCTGGCCCTGCTGGCTCAGCAGAGAGCCCACATCAAGGGGACCTCATCATAACGGTCATTGTTTTCACTCACTCACTCTGGCTCTGACTTCCAAGGACTTGACCCCACCTCAATCACTACCTTTTCCCACACACAATAAGCCCTAACTGCCATAATCAGGGGGTGTCCATCTACTTCTGCCTCTTCTCCCTTTTTGCTCTCTACAGTTTCCCATTTTTTATTCTTCTGAGTCCCATGTCCGGCCACAGTTTGTGGTGAGGTAAAGCAGGAGAGTAATAAGTAAGACTGGTGCTTCCACGCTGAGCTAATGACAAGGACCGTGCCGTCCTGGCAGTCTCTGTACTTGCTGAAGAACAACTGTCCAAGAAACAGGAGGTAACGGGGTCTTATCTGCAGAAAAGGGAGCGATCGTGATGTTATGTCATGCCTTTGAGAGAAACACACCTAAGAAGAGGCAGCGTCCCCACATGATGGTAGAAAAGGCTTACATCACACGCCAGGATTTTGCCTCAACTAACTGATGACAGTGTTTACGGAAAACGTAAAGTTACACACACAAAACAGCAAAATGTATGTGGTTTGCGACCCCTTTTAAAGCGATTAACAGACAAATTGTGTTGTCCCTGTTTACTAAAGAACCGCACTGAGGTTTGTTGCGCCGGTAAAATGGGAGAAAAGTGGCACCGCTGAAAATTGTGTGTTTGGTCTCATGCAATATGTATTTCAAGGCGTTCCTGTTCAGAGATGCAAAATATGGGAAAGGGGATGAAAATTCACACAAACATCTGCTGTGTTTGATTTATCACAGCAGGCTGACCGCTGCAGCAGACCAAACTGTGTCTGAAATTTGACTTTTTTTACGTTGGACACACGCACAGAGGGTGAGTGAGTTAGAGAGAGAAACAAGTTAAAGGATGCAAAACAGCAAAAGATACAAAAAAGTTACTTCGTCACAGCTGTAGACTCAGCACCACACACAAGACAAGAAGCAATTTTTCCACACAATTTTACATTTCTGTTTCCCACAATTGCCTCCTGCTTGTTTTTGTTCACTTTTAAGGGCTGAAATCCAGCAGAATATGACTGAAGCAGATTGTAATAGACATTAAGTGGGCCGTTATTTTCTTTCTTTCTATTCTTTATCTGTTTACAGACACAATCTAGAGAAAAGAGTGCTTTTCTAAAAAGGTTTTTCATCTCATTCAATCACTAATCTTTTTGTTGAGCTGACAACATAAAGGTCCAGCGTGTAGGATTTAGTGGCATCGAGCGGTGACGTTGCAGATTTCAACTAACTCCCCACTAAGAAAGCAAAAAAACATGAAAGGTGCTCTCTGGAGCCATTGCTTGGTTTGTGCGTTCTGGCAGTGCAACATGATGAACTCTATGGAAGAAGAGTCCCTTCCTTTGTTCCTTTGATACAAAGAGCTCATTCTAATGTCAGAAACCACAACCATTCTTATTTTCAGGTGACTACACACTAATGCAAACATAATAATGAATATTATAATCAATTTCGGTCCACAGAACCCCCTCAATCTTCACGTTCAGCAGCAGAAGACACTTTTTTTTTCTTCTTTCTTTCTTTCTTTTTTTTTTTTTTTTTTGCACTTTTGGGCAACGCTCTTCAAAACAGGCTTGCATCAGATCTTTCTTTAGCAGCACATCATAGAAATCAGATAAACTGTGTCTGGGCTGATTTACATCTGGACTTTTTGTAAAGACCCTCCAAAAAAAAAAAAAAAAGAATTAAAAAAAACATAGGTGATGCAAAATTATGCGCCCCTGACAGTGATTTAGTAAATAAGCAAACATCTCCCAGTGCGTGTTAGAACCATGAAACACAGAGTCAGCAAGTCGCTCAAGTCACACAGAGTCGTGCTCGCGTCTGGATGAGCTTCCAGCATGTATTATATTGCCATGGGAATCAATTAAAATGAAATCTGTGTTTCATGCTGCAATTTTTTTTTTATTTGATCTTTGCACCATTAAGTCATCTAACCCACTAGACAGGAAATCTGTGTTGCTTTGCTCCTTTCAACACTCTGCTGACACTAAATGTTTCATAGTATACACTGTATCTGCTATCTGTCAAAGCTGTGCCGTGTGCGCTAACCTCAAGGGATTGTTACTCCTCTTATCATGTTTTCATACATAAACAAACACATAGAATTTTTTTTTTTTTTTAATCTTCTGCGTCCGAATCCCTCTGGCTAGGTCATATTGTATTAAAAACAGCATGAGGTTGTGATGGGGGGACCTCAGTCAGGGCTGCCTCCTCCAGTGCCCATGTCATGTCTGGTACTGCCTGGGACCACAATCCAATCAGACAGATGGAGGGCTGTTTGAGGAGCAGAGAGACGCTGCCCCCCCTTTGCCAGTAAATACTGGCAGCTCTTGGATTTAATTACATTCACAGTATGGTAAACGGAGCGCTGCCACAGGCCCCAGAATACACCTCTGCTCTGCACAGCAAAAGCCAAGACATCTAGAGAATGACTTCTTTTCAGAGCGCTGTGGAGAAGAACTAATGAAGATTTATGCATGACTGGAAAACAAGGCTACTTCTCCACTGCATAGACATAAAGGTCGAATTTCAGGGACTGGGACGTGTGCTCGAACTTCAACAATCTGGTTAGAACTGTCCAGCGCAGACTCTGATTGACACCTGTAATGCTTTTAAGTGATGGGCAGTGAGCGACTCGGAGAGAAAAAAGCAAGTTGAGTGTGTGTTTTTCTTTTAATGAGCCAAAAGTGGAGTTCAGCATGGGTTATTTTCACCATGCCCTGCGACTTTACGCTCCAGTGGCTGTACATGCTCATCATGTGCTGTTAGTATACACTTTGCCCTTACCCCCCCGTGACCCCGACTCTGCTCTGCAGGCTCAGACCCAGACAAATTACTGTGTCTCCAAGCTGCTATCTCCTCTGCGCCAAACATTTCCTCTTATTTCTACCCCATTCCCCGAAGAAGTATCTGTCTGTCCGCTAATGCCAGTGCGGCAGCAGCTTTCCACCTGCAGGGTCACGGGACGGGTTCCTGTGAAGGTCACAGCTGTCAGATCATTACATGAGAGGATTGGGCCCAGGTTCACACTGCTGCCAAAGCAACCACTTCATCTCCACCGGGGAAGATGCGAAGGTGGCACCTGAGCAACTCCAACATCGAATATTTCTGTAGGATGTTGGAGAGCTGGAAATGTTTGGGAAAACAAGTAGCGGCTACTACTGGCTCCTTGGTGGGCTGACATGGCTGCACCTCACTCTTCATTAGGGTGGCCTCCTTGCGTGTTTTTTGGCAGAGGAGAATTAGAGCTGTATCTGATTAGGAGGGTGAAAGCAGACAAGAGCGCCTGAAAGCCTAATTGATTAGACTGTCTTTTTTATCCCTCTGCCCCCCTCCACACACCCCCCTTAAATAAAGTGAGATGAATACAAATACAGGCAATGCAGGACCACACACCTGTCACCTCTGAGCTGCCAATTTAAAACCTTACACTCTGCCACTAACAAGCTCGATTGTTGGCAAAGCTTAAACGCTGGATTTCTAAACTTTCACCTTTTGTTAGAAAGTTAAAGCCACATAAAGCATTTGCTATGGACATCGCCGGGATAACTTGGGAAAACGAGGAATGGTAATGTTTTGCTGGTATTTAAGTTCAAATTTTCAAGTTTAAAAAGACATTTTGATGGAATAGCTGCAAGAGGCAGGCAATCCAAGGCCAGCTAAGTTTAACGTGTTGTTTTAGTGGAGGAGGACATTGATTCTGGGCAGTCAGGAATGTTGAGAGCAGCATCCGCAGTACAGCTAGCTAAATCAGCTGTGTTCACACGGCTGCACAGAACTGAATGAGCCAGCGGCTTATCAGGACAAACAGACAGCACATTTTTAATGAATAATTAAAGCTAGTGAAAATACTGGCGTGCATCTTCAGCAATTCTGCTGATGTCATTGCACTATTAGGGAAACTTGACACTTATGCAGAAACAAGTCCACTGATTGCAAGTTTAAAAAACGATGGCTGTCATTGGCAGGCTTATAGTACCAACACTAAGACAATATGACCTGGGAGAATACTTGATGATATTAACAATTATTTTGAGTAAATATAGAGACTTAATACTCAGCTAGAATGTTAAGTTCAAATCCATTTGCTGCTGAGTCTCTCTGCTTTTCATCAGCAGCACTCTGGAAATGAAAGCAATGCCAAACCAAGGCCAAACTCACAGCTATTTGACACACTAAACAAATAATAATGATAATAATAGGTATTCATTTGTGCAGAATTCAAAAATATGTTGGTATAATGAAAAAGAGATACAGGATATTTATTATGCTGCAGTAGAGTTTACTGTAAGGCACTAATGTAAAGAGACCAGAGGAGTGTAAATGGCTATTTCCTTAAATTTCATCTATTGTTAAATCCACAGTTTCACCTTTTCTGTAAATCTGTGTTTACTACACGTAGTAAGTGTTTTTTTGGGGGGGTTTTTTTTTTTTGCCTGTTTCTGCTTGTTTTTCCTGTTGCTGTTATGGTGTTTTGAAAGACTGCAAGGTCAGTGCGGTGGAGAACATGTCAAACACCTGAGCAGGAGACTTTTGTGAACATGGAATAGTGGCACGTAATGCCATTCAGCTGTGAAATATCAGCTGAGTCCTTTCAAAACTGTGTCACAAAACTGGAACAGCAAGCTTCTGTCCCACAGTCAAAACGCAATGCGTGCACACAGTATTGGATTACTGTACTTTTGGCTATTTGGGTAATTATCTTTTACAGCCTTTTAAGCATGCATTAATAAACACATACGCCTGCTGATAAGTATGGCTGCGTGGAGTGACGGTATATATCATGCAATGACAGAAATGTGTCTACCAATAGAGATTTTGGTAAGACTGTTACCACCGCAGGAGCTATCCCTTAAGCTGTATTTACACACTGACATTCACTGTGTACGCACTGCTACCCCGCTACACAGCGAGCGAGGGGTCGTGTTGATGACATAGTACCGAGCGTAGCTGTTTTATTCTTATTTCTTGCTTGCTTGTATATTGTTTTCCACTCTTTCACTGACACTGTGGATACGTCCAAATACATGTCGTATTGATGTAACACAAAAACAGTCCTCCTTCATGCTTTATGCAGGCGCTACCCCTCGCCTAAACCAAATGGAGTATTTCCAGTAAGCAAGAACTCATTCGACACAAACAAATGCTCTACGTGTGTGAAAGGGCGGACCTGATCTGTGGACATTAAGTGGAGCTCATATGAGAAAATATAGCACTACCATGATATAGAATTACATATGATAAAAGATTTTAGCCATATCAGCCACCAAGTAAAGGTCTGTACAGTAGCATTTTATTGACTGATTGATTTTAGTTTCAATGTACTGTCTCTCAGGGGCCACATGTAAAACTAGAAGAGTGCACTCAGTAGAGTGTAGATCTCCATCAGGGGTGTCCGGGCAGCCCGCTCTCACTCCCAATGCATCACATGTGACAGCTTAGTCCGTGTCACTAAGCTTTAAACTATGACGCTGTAGGTATCCCCGTAGCACCATTTCTGGAGGCGCCATCTTTAAGCTGTAGGGCCTATACTCAAAATTGCAGCCTCGCAGTTCAATTCCAGGCAGGGAACTTTCTTACATGTCAAACATGTCCCCATGTTTTCTGTCCATCAATACTATCAGCAAAGGCTAAATGCAAGAAACATTATTCAAAAAAAAAAAAAAAAGATGTTCCTCTGGAATATATTTCTGAAATGCATTGAGAATAAAAGCATTTTTAAACAATAGTGTAGTGGGTGACCAGCTGTCCTTCACTACAAACATCACTGAGGCAGCCCGGTCCTGCACCTCCTCATGCAGAAGGCGGCGCAGACTCTAGTCCAGACTCTAGTCTCGCCCAGACTATTGAAACTTGCTCCTGGCTGGTGTTCCAGTACATGTCATCCAACCTCTGCAGTTCATCCAGAATTGCAGCAGCCCAGCTGGTTTTCAACCTACCTGAGTTCTCCCACACTAAACCATCTCCCCCAAGCCTGAACTGGCAGCTGGTGGCTGCTCAAATCCAATTCAAGACACTGGTGCCTGTCTATAGGCTCAGGCCCATCCTACATCAAGGACATGGTCAAACCACACTCCTAAGCCTGTTCACTACGCTGTAATACTGCTAATCGGCTTGCTACCCCCTCACTATGAGGGGGGCCCAGCTACTGTGCAATAAAATCATGACTGTTTGCCACTGACACCAAGACAGCAGAATCTCTACACATCTTCACTGCAGACTGAAAACTCATCTATTCAGACTGCACCTTGACCCATTCAAAAAAAAGCTCTTTGTCTATCTCGCATTGTAAGTCACTTTAGATAAAAGCATCAGATAATTACAAGCAATGTAAATGAATGCATAATAATTGCCATGAGAACAATGTAGAAATTGTATAAGCATTACATTATGATAAACGTTTTTTGTCAAAGTGAAGAATACTCTCTAAAATGAGAAAGGCTCTTGAGCTTTTCCCCCTGAGTTAAGTACATTTTTCCAGAAGTTCAACTATTTTTGCATCAGCGTTCTGCTAATACAAGGAGCCTAATAACACACAGTGTTTGCTCTCCGCCAACAGCGCCAGCCATAATATATCAATCATATGTTCTACTTAGTGATTATCGTATTTTCTCATGTAATATCTGTCAACATTGTTTTATTTCTGTTGAAATGAATGTTCAAAAAGCCTTATGAAAGCTCACTGAAAGCACATCATCAATTATTAACATATACAATTTATTATTCCCGTTGTTTGCACTCCAAGAAATCATTTCATTTCTGTCCCTCTGGCTGGGTCTGCGTGTCCTCTTGCTGGCCTTTGGCTTCTTTTGGCTCTCTGAATGCCAATATTTCAGTATTGTTTTTCTAGTGCAGAGAGCATCCCACTGAGCGGGAAGGTGACCATCCCTTGTGTCTTTGAAGTTGGTGTGGGTGTGTGCGTGCGTGTGTGTGTGTGTGCGTGCGTGTGTGTTATGTGTGAAGGACTGTGTGGTTTTCTGTGTAGTGCTATCTATGTTTCAGTTTGGACAATGACTGGAGACACACTGAGACTGCAAATAGTGATAAATCCAATGTCACTATACTCAGGCTGAAAGATTCGTATTTTACAGTTCTGTCCTACATGTTTGATATCACATCACTCAGGTAAAATGTCCCCCATGAGCACTGTTAGGCAATACATATTAAAAGTGATTTTACATTAGTCTATGTTGAGTAACACATTACTGATTCCATTGCTCCTTTCAACAAAATAACCACAGAGGTACAACCAGATTGTATTTGGCTATATAGTACGGTAATATTATGGTTTGTAATGTAATGATAATGCTATTGCTGCTATAGCCTCCACCTGGTCTCAATGGCAATGTTAGCCTACCTTAGAACTGATCATTACAGGAACTTTGGTGACAAGCTTTATCAGACTCGTTTTTCCTATTTGCACGTCTCATGCAACAGATAATGCTCTCATTTTAATCGGTGCAGCTGTCTTCATTGGTCCACTGCAGGCGTCTGTTTCAGCTGTGTCTCACTGCCTAACCGCAACCTGAAGCATTTATTCATGTTTCAAGTATATTTTCGACGATATGCGCATAAATGGTTGATGACTGATAAAAAGGTACTGAATAAATAAATTTATCTACATGCAACCTAGGCAGCGCTCAAGCACACACACACAGACACACATACCTCTTTTGCACACCAAGTCTGCTGAGAGCTGGAGCTATTGTGACAGCCTACATTTCCCTTCATGTCATGCTGGGATGAGCATTTTGGTAAGTTTGCTGTTTTAATGTGGCTTTGTAACATTAAAAGTCTTGAGGGGCTGCATCCATAAATGTGATATATTATTGTATAGCTTGTATATCCAAGGACTGTGGCTCTGACTGCAGAAGGTGGCTTTGTCTCTGCTTCCCCATTTAGTCGAAGGGAGCCGTTAGGACAGACTTCAGCCGTATTGTAAAAACACTGATTCTCTTCCTCCTTGTTTCTAATTCTATTGCAGAATTCTCCAAAGAGGCCATGTCAAACCAGGTTGAAGGATAATCAATAACAGGTGAGGACCATGACTACGATGCACCCACTTCTGGGTTTAAAAGAGGGGCTGTGACAAGACCAAGGAGGAGAAATGAGATTGGCAATGAAAAATTAATAAATAAAATGTAAAGTTTAATACACACTGACCATAAGTGACCGTGACTTGTTTTATAAGTCGAAAGATTAAAACTCACCACCATGTAATAATGCATTTCACTACTTGGACATGCAAATCCTCAAGTCAACAGCTTGTCACAAATACTTACTTTGTGCTTATATGCATGTTAAAATGAATCTCGCACTTACAACAACAACCTCATCCATGATATTCAAACACCAAAGTCTTCTGCTTCTAAACTTTTCTTGTGGTATCTGCTGTATAGCACTTCGACAAAATAAATCGCACTGCACTGCCAATAAGAGCTTTGACACTGATGGCATAATAATGATGTTTAGTTCAAGTGTCACGGAATGATCATAATCCACTGGAAGGTCGACGTTCGAAGTCTCTCCCGTTTAATTTGTAATATATATTCAAAGCCCCCTGCCTCACATTTATCTGTGCTGGAGCAGCTGATAGCGGGACTTTTTCATTACTCTTTACAGATGCTTGCCTTCCTTCTCTTTAGCCAGTCAGCAAACACAGGGCTACAACCTAATCTTGTCATCATGACATTATGTTTTTGTGTTGCTGAGATTACAAACATATCCCCTATAGCTTCTAGAGGATATCTCTGACTAAAGTAAACACTCCTAAGTATTCAGAGTAGCAAAAAGACACCCATGTACTTTGCCCCCATAGATATATGTGCTCTTGTGTCTGTGTGTGTTCACATGTACACACAAAACACAATGTCAACCAAAGCAATTTAAAGCAATAACAATGAGATAGCTATTTACACAGCAAGGACTGTGATACTGTGTTGGATGATGTTGAGTTCAGACAGTTGATACACTTTAATATGACTCTAATACACAGGCTGTCAGCATGCAGAGGCAAACACTGCGAATTCATGACACACACTGCACCGCACACATCAGTTTTTCTCTGAGATAAGCATGGCACAACTGCCACCCGAGCAAATTACTGCAAAAACCAAATAAACCTATGAAGTCAGATAAAATAAAGAAAATCAACACTGCCCATAACTTAATCTAGCGTACTGTAATCAAATATGGTTTTGAAATTGGCTTATGATCATTTCATTGCCAAATATTGTATTTACCAGTTCCATGGTTAGTGTAACAGTCACTTACGTATGCTTAGAAGCAAGTCCTCCAAACTACAACAAAATATATAGCTTGTCATTGCCCTCCAAAATGACACCGCAGTTGAAGCAGCCATCGCAATCATCAGCATCATCCAAACCTCTTACATATGACTGTTTTATGATTGCTATGTTATGGGGCATGTTTTCCTGGGTTCAGATACAAAAACTACTTGGTTTAGGTAGGGAACGGTTAGGTATATGCAGAAAAGCTACTTGGTTTTGGTTATGAAAAGATGGTGAATTGGATTTAACCAAGATTTGGGTCTTTTGCTCAGCCCTTGAAACTAACAGCAGTCTCTCGCTTCTGGAATCATCCACAGTTCAGCGCCTGGACACTCTATGATGTGTGACTTCTGCCAATCCATCGTACTGGAACACCCAGCTTCCCTAGGTTGAATATGTTCACAACACCCTCGTCAATGCTCCATCAGGTATGTCACCTTTTGAGAGCTCACTTGATTATCAACCCCCCTTGTTCCCTTCTCAGGAGGTAGAGGTTGCCATTCCCTCTGTCAAGGATCATCAGCACCATTGCTGGCAGACTTGGACGAAGGTTCAAGCCTGGGATCATTGAACATCTATTAAAACATCATCTGATATTTAGTGACCTCCTGTCTCCCTCAGAGCCTCCCTCTCCCTCTCTCTCTCCCTGTATGTCTGTGTGGTGTGTGATTGCCTGAGTGGACACAGGTGTACCACAGGTTTGCTCATTGTCAGTTACCTGTGACTAACCCCCTTCCTCATCTGCCTGCAGGGACATCAGCTCTGTTCCGGACCCGGTCTCCTGTCCCTTTGTCTTGTCTAGCATGCTTCCCTGCCTTGGACTCCTGTTCAGCCCAGCAACTTTTTGGATTCGGCTCTGAACCATCTTGGGATCTGCTACCCCATTCCTTGGTCTTTCCACTTGGCTCAGCTCCAGCTCATATCCCATTCCAACAAATTAATTATCTCTTATCTGACTCTGTGTCTGCACCTGGGTTCACCAGTTTAGCCTCTTAACAGAGTTTTAATGAAAACCCAACTCCTGGCAATTGCTCCTGGATTTTTTTTTTTTTTTTTTTTTTTAACCACTGTTTTGCAAGAAGGAAATAATGGGAGTAACAGGTGAAAAGCTCTAAAACTGGAGAATTTTCTTTTCAAATAAGTGCCGTTTGGTGGGTCAAATTTAATACCGAAGGGAACAGTGGTTTGAGTGGATTTCTAAAAGTAAGTGTTTCTTTGCTTACACTGGCATGGCCTTTCAGCTATAACTATACAAAACATCAAAGCCAGCTGGGACTCATATGGCACTTTTAGGGAGCTTTCAGAACAACTGAAAACAGCAAGCACATAGCCTGGATCAGTTATGTGTACATATATGTATGTATCTATCTATATATCTATATATCTATATATATATATATATATCTATATATATATATATATATATAGATATATATATATATATATAAGCCCAGAAAATGCAAAAAGATGAGTCAGGAGCCCCTCATCTGATTTACATTGTCACAAATAGCTAAAACCAATGGGAAAATCCTATTAAATCTGGTCTTTGAAAAATTAATGCGATGATGACCTTAAACTGTGCAAGCTGAGGTCTAGCATTAATGGAACCCTTTGATGAAGTCATGCGCTTTATTGACTCATCCACCTACCATGACCCTCTCTCTCTGAGGTTTTGTGTTTCTATAACAACATCCCACTGCTTCCACCTTTGTCTGACAGACAACTGTCGCAAATCAAACAGTCCCTATAGCTCATGGTTAGGTAAATGCAAACATACTTTGTATCAGGCACTCAACAAACAACAAATGCTGTTTTCTTGGGAGGACAGTCTCCCTCTCAAACTGGTAATTACAACACAGGATGTTGAAAATGTAGCTGGTATGAATTGACATTGTACTCAGAGTTCTGAGTATGAAAAAAATGTTTCTACTGAATGCAGTCCAGGGTTCAGTTCAGTCCGATAGTAATATTGGTTGGTCTGCATGTATGGCCAGGGTTTCTCTGAAAAAAACACATCCATACAAAACAGTTCTAATACGGAGGTTTCTTTAACCAAAGAACAACATACTGGTTGTGTAATGTGTAATGTTCTGTCAGCATAATACATCTGCAAACATGGCTTACAATAATCTACTTTTAATGGTGAAGGGCAGATTTTCTCTGACTCCAGGTGTTAATGTGATAATGTCTGAGTGTCAGTCATTCCCCTTGGACTGTGGGGCATTCTTTTTACAAGGCTGTATTATCCCCACCATAATGCTTTCCCACACAGGACTCATACTGCCTTGCTATAGCATTGTAGGGGGAAAATTGCAGGCTGCACTCCACTCCTATGTAACAACTTTATTCAGCTGTCCATCGAGCACCCTACCTGGTTTTCAAACAATTGTTACAGCAGATGGATTAAATTGAGCCAATTGAACAGCACAGAGAACACAATGTACTGCAGCAAGGGTGGTGCATTTATGATAGGAACAATCTGTGGTAGCACAGAGAGTGGTCGGTTGATGTCAGCTCTTATTCAATGACAATATGCACTGATAAACTCAGAGCGTAAATGTACACAAGAAGTGAAGTGGATGACTAGATTTAGGCAATGGGAAAACTACTTTTACCTGACAACAGCATCCTTGTTTATGTGAATGAACATCTCAATGGAAGGACATATTCAAAGTACTGACTTCTATCAATTGAAAACTTCTATGTATAAACTAAAAACATCCTGCAACAGCCTCAAAAATGCAGTTCAAAATAACTTAAACATCAGCAACAGACAAAAAACAACAGACGAAAGGCAACAGACGTTGGTTTTCAGGCTTTCCCAGCTAAAAGTGATCTGCTTTGATAGCTTTTTAATTTGAAACTTCAATGACAAATATGCTTTTTGCCATATTTGCCCATGATATTTACAGTTTCTGTGGATTGAAGTATACGAGTCAAAGTATAAAGTAGCAAATTATAGGCCCTTTTGTGTTTTTCAAACAAATTATGGCTGGTTTGAAGTTGTGAGGGTTTCAAGCAAAGCCATTCTGGATAAAAAAACAAATTCACAGTGTATTCAGTTCCCTGACTCCACTTCATTATTGGCCTAAGGACACAAAGGAGGGAGTAGTTTCAGTTATAATGACCACAAATTAGTCTCATGCACATACAGAGACAGTACGTGGCTCCAGCAGATGACTAAGTCCCTCGAATTAGCTCTTTTAGAAATGCAGAGCAGGTGATTGTGGCAGTGTTGATGCACTCTCATCTCTGTCCCAGTCCTCCTTCTGTCATTCTTTTAGCAGTTAGCCCCTGAGCCTATAGAACCCAAAGAACTTTTTCCTGAGCCAGGGGGGCTGCATTGCTTAATGTATCCAGTGGTGCACCAAGATACCCTTGAGTCCCACTCAATGCACAGCATGACCAACACAATGGCGTTGTACAACTGCTCCTCCTACCTAACAGGCTTTAGATATCCATCAACACACTGATGAGACAAAATTCTGTAAACATCATTCTTTCCCTCTAGAAAGACACAGAGACATTTTCAGACTCAGTATAATTACAACGAAAACTAGAGGACTTTTATCACTTCAACGTAAATGTATGTCGTTTTGGGGCACTGGCTGAAACGACTGATTATGCCATTCCTCTCGGGAGGACAGTCTCTGGTTGTCAGATTTAGATATGTTTCAACCAATGCACAATTGTTTCTGAGAGAGAGAGAGACGTTTATCACTCAGATATGCAGTAAGCATTAGGAATATTATAAATATCAACTAGACAAGAGGAGGCAGGAGTGGTGGATGGGAGAAGGCAGCACAGCAGCAGCACAGTTAGTAAAGAACAGTGTGTAGCAGGTACAGTAGGAGTAAGTAACACATGCAGACAGCAGCAATGTTTGGCAGGTAGGAACAGCTGTACAGAACAGTTCAAGTTGACTGCTTTGCTTAAAATGTCAACTTGACTGGCATTTATTTATTCATCAGCTGACAGTCAGTTTGTGAAGCAAATAATGGCTCAAGCTTCATGTCCATCAATGGCCATTTAGAAAGCTAATATGCTAATTCTAAACTCTTGTCAAGTAGTATTTTAACCTCGTACCCCTACCAGTATTCTTTATATGTAGAATCATATGAATGCAACTCAATGCATGTCATCGTTGGGTGCTATGTGGGTAAATGTGACAAAGGGACCAATGGAAAGTTTCTATTAGGAATAGATGATAAAATCTGGAGGAACGCCCGCAACAGTGAAGTCATTAAGATATAGTGACATAATAATGTGACAGCAGATGATGAAACGCTTCCTGTCAGGTGCTTTACAGAATGTGGATGCAGTTGCTCTTAATAAAGACGAAAAAAGTTAGAGCTATGTGACGACTTGAATAAACTTGGGATAGACTTAGGAGAATAATGTCTGCTGCTTTTCTCATTTCCATGTGTGCCTCATTATGATGAATCTACTTCCTTTCTAATTTAAAATCTTCTTTTTGCTTTGGAACAAGGACAAAGGACATATCTATATACAGATACAACCACCTAGAATGGCCTGCTGGTCTGTGACAGGGTCTATACAGACCCTTAGCAGATCCCTGCTGGGTTCCCGCTGGGTCCTTGGCTGTAATGAGATCCTCCTCGATGACGTAGTGAACGCAGCCGTGACTCATAACGCCCCTAAGCACCATGTGTGGAAACAAGCTGCAATGCTTTAACTACCCACAAGGAGGAGCAGCTGTTCAAATTGTTTTGAATTGTCCGTGTCTGAAATGTCAATGGTAGTGAACTTTATGAGCATCCCCATGCTGAGCCTATTAGTCTGTGCAATTGGTTTGTCAGCTCACATTTCTCTACATTTCACATTTCTTTTAGAAGCATGTTCCTAACTCAAATAACATTTATGCAGTTGCTGTGCCATTCCTTTAATAACATGAAATCATAATTTCTATTTTAAGTCGAACTGATTATATTGCAAGCTTTTCTTTTTCTTTGGTTTCATGACGGTGCTCCCTGTCTATTAATACACCATTTTAAGATGCATAAAGTCATAAACTTCATCGTTCTAACACTGGCTGGCAGTAACTCTGACTGCCAAACAGCAGACTTTGAAGCGCAACCCTTGTTACCTAATGTGTTCCTCTCAACAAGAAGCATATATGTTGCACATTGGATTGCTAAATGAGTGACCAAACAAACAGTAGCTAATTAGCTACTTAGCTGTAGAGCATTTAACGGCTTAAAAACTGAACAGCAAGTGTGAACATCTGTCAGTTTAGTCAGTGTATGGTGTTATTTTTCAATGATACTGTTAACCAAACACCACTTACCCTTGGCTTCTTTGCTACAATTCACCTCCAGTTGGCACCTTTGCTGGCTCAGCCCATTCAGAGGCTTGGCTTTATTTTGGACTGATTAAAGGGGTGACATTTTTACAGGCTGGTTTGATCTCTTAGAGAGGACAAAACTTTACCATGGTAAATAAATTCTAGTGCAGCTAGCCATTAAATTAACAAGCTGTTATTGGTAACTTGGGTTGCAATCATTTGAAGGTTCTGTTACATGTATTATGAGGCATGTGAACAGCAAAGTTGCGCGTGCTGTGAACAAAAATCACAATGTCATCACTCCACGGTGACCCCATGCCATGTGCCATGAGACTTATCTGCACCCATGTATGTAAGTGAATTGAAAAACGACCACCTCTTGCTCTGTCGTTCACCTGGGGCTCTTCTATTTCTGTGTGCCACTGCAATAAAAACCTCTGCCCTGACTTTCTGAAAGTGACTTTCAGTGCCTAACCATGTAGGCCATGATAATGTTGGCCATTTTCATAGGGGGGAGTGAGGGGTACTTGGCTTTTTCAATAAACCTCTGATGTGTTTTGTAATGCATTGGTTATACTTCACAGTAAAAACCCATTCTGTTCCTTCGCCAGCCAGTGCACTTCTCCCTAAATTGCCTTTTCTCCAACTGCCATTCGTTATGCTTTCCACTCCGCTGCGCAGATATCATTTATTTATTTTATGAAACAACAACCCCGTCAAAACAAAACAACCTCTTCCCCTACCCACCTACAGAATGACAGTTGGATGGATGGACGGACAGACAGACAGATGCACGGATGGATGGATGTTTGATGGATGGACAAAATCATTATTGGACTGGATAATAGGGATGAATGAATGGAATAATGGAAAGATCAATGGCAAGAGGTAAGAAATTAACATCCAGTCTGTTGTGTTTGCCAAATACTTCACAGAAAGATGGTGGAAGAGGGAAAAATGGAGTGGGAAAAGAAGTGGTCCCGAGTTAGTGATTCCCCATTATGTGAAACTCAATTTTCCCTCCTGCTTCTCTTTTATCTGATGCCATTATGGAGACTGTGTTTGTCTGGTGGCAGGGAAATAGGCCTGCTTTGTTTAGACTAGTGTCAGCTATAATGAAAAAGCACCATCAACTCAGAATGGGGGCTCTGTGCAGTGTCTATCGCGACACTCAGCAGATAATAACTATTGATTGCTATCCAGGGACAAGAAAAAAGACAGAGTGGAAGAAAGAGCAAAGGAAGATAGACAGGGAGAGTGAGGACGGGGATCAGACTTTTTTTTTTTTTTTTTTTTTTTTTTACTTCATTCAACAATTATATCTTTGCAGAGAAATAAAATTGCTATTACAAAAAAAAAAAAAACATGTGATAAAATACCTTAGATTTTGGAGGAAGCATCGGTCACACCACTCTAACGGATAATCAAACACATGATCGTGACACATTTCTATACAAATTTAATTCAAAATCTTCAGCAGGGAGCTGGCTTCAATTTCTTCAGGCAAAAGTGTACCCCCTCAGCTTTAATCCAAACTCTGTATATTCTTCCAGCCCTCCATTTGTCTGTGCTCCAACCTCTGCCCTGTATTTTAAGAGCTGTCAGATTCCAGCTGAGGTTCACACAGCTATCGTTAAAACTCCACTTAATATTTCATACCTGGGAGTAAAAAAGATAGGTAGTGTTTGCATCTCCTCCTGCCTTTGACTGGGCCGATCCTTTCAGCAACACTGAAACCCACATCAGAGGCTCATTGCCGTAGATAAAGGTGACACTCCAATAATTCATTCTCATACGTCAGAGATGCCTCTCTTTTGACTCAGCAACTCATCGACTTGAATCCAGGCAGTGAAAGCTCAACGCCTTGGTGCTGTTTTTTCCCATAATGACTGTTTGTGGCCATTGATTTTCTATTCAAACAACCTTCTGTGCCTCTGGATCGATCCCAACGGTTTTCATATGTAGATACAGAGTGAAGGCGTGAAGTGCGACAGGTATGACAACTCGGGTCTTGGTCAGACAGGGAATTTGCAAGCCGTTCACGTCATTTCAGCATCACACCTCTTTAAATCTACAACAGCTGTAATCAAGTTGTTTTGTGCAATGGTTCAGCTAACTGCATGCAGTGGGCTCTCTGTGATTGATTAACTGGGTTTATAGAAGTGACTTTCTCATCAGAATTTTAATTTTTCATTCCAATGTCTTTTACTACAAAAGGGTGTAGGTGCTTAACAATGCATTACCTGAAACAGTTTCAGAAAAACATTTATTCATTTCAATAACGCTGTTTTGCTTGAGCTTGTTTTGTATTCATATATATGTGAGCTCAGCTATACCGGAGCTTTAGTTGCTTTTGGACATGTATTTGCATGTGTTTAATGCTATTTCGCAGGGCCTTAAATCCAGACACCAAATCCTGCAGATTACATTGAAGCAGCATGTGTGCAACCTGACATGTCCACTATGAAATGCACTGCGTGCCCTTGTTTTAGATTACAATGAAATAGGCAGAGGATTGAGAGATGCAATGCAAAGGAGACAATTTACATAATTATAGTGTCATTACATTAACATAAAGGGCAGGGACACAAAAACATCTGTAGAGCATATGCTTCATTTAACCATCCAGATCTGCACTTCAGTGTGTATGGCATTTTTTTATGTTTTATTTATTGAGAGGATTATCTAACAACTATTTTTAATGTCCTGTGTCTGTGTTAGTTTTCTGGGACATATAATTAATAAGTATCTTACTCACCCATGCCTCCAGACAAGGGTACTGCTATGTTGTATTCACTGGTTTGGACAATTAAGACAGGCCCACAAGCCTTAGGTAACATCTCTCTGTCTCTCACAAGAAATCTCATATGTATGGTCAGTTGCATTTCCTGCCTTGCTGCATCACTACCGCCGCCGGCCTTCTACTAGCTTTGATCACTATCTGCAATAGACAGGTTTGGCTAAATATCACCACCCTGAAGAAGAAAGATATGAACTCCTGTTTCTCAGGGCTCATCTCTCTTTTCGACCATCTGTGTGATCTGCTCTGAGGATGCCACGTGGTTTTTCCAACATAAGCAGGAGGACTGAGTCCAGTTTCAGTCCAACATCCCACTGGCACACCGAAGCGCGGGTTAACCTTCACCGCAGCAGCCAATGACCAAGTATCAGCATCCGAGGGCAGACATACAGAGATTTTATGATAGAGCCATCTTCTGCTCATGCTACAAAAATTGCTGAAATACAGGCCAAAATAAAGCCCAGCCAGGCCAGGGTGATCCTCCACCAGTTATGCAGATACCCACTTACTGCCAGCCCAGTTCCTTTCACAAACTCCAGCTTGGAAAGAAGAACGCCTGACTGATGGTAGGAGTCAGGACCTCCTGGCTCGGTTCAGCAGACTGGTAGGGCCCATTTAGTGGGGCTTTCCCAAGATATTCCCACTCTTTTGCTACTTGCACCCTTGCATCACTCCATAAGCGTTGTGCTATTCCTCTCCAATATCCCCGACCCCATGTGGCAGGGTATGGAATGGAGGATGGCTACTGCTTGGTGGATTGTCTCATTGCCATCTAAAAGTGGCCTTACCAGAATCTCCACTCTGTCAACTGCAACCACCTGTGGATGCAAAATACGATGACCGTTTCACCAACTCAGCATTGCTGGGATTACTAGCCTATAGCATTTAAGTGTGGCACAAATTTCCAGTGAATCTGAGATAAACAAATATTTCCCTGGATGGAAATGTAGGCTCTGCTATCAAAGAGCTCATCAATAACCTGGACCTTTATTAGATAATTTCCAGCATTTATCCCACTGTGGCATCACCAGCAACAGCTGGTCCCAATGGCTTCCTCGGTGCCCTCCCGCCCAGGTGTCTGGCTCCAGGCCAAGGTCGCACCAACAGGCCACCTGTCCTTCTGCTGGACTGCTTACAAGTTGTCACAGGTCACATGGTTCAGCAGGGACAGAGCACTTGTTAAGGAGCCTTCTGTCAGATCCAGAGACCTTCACAGTTCAAAAACCAAGCCAATACTCTACATTCCATGGCTCCTGTCGATGGAAATGCCTTTCTTTCCCTTCTCCTTCTGTGAACAGTGCTCTCACATGAAGGGACAGCCTGGTGCACAAAAGCTGCTCAAATGGTCATTGGTCAGGACATCCCTGACAAAGTTTTTTCCTGGAATGAACGCAGACTGTCCTCCCAACTTACAGAGCCTCAGCCTGATTCAAAGACAGGGGGCACTCTCTGTACTTTAAAGTTGCCATTTTCTTCAGACTAGAACTCAGTGCATGGAAATTAGACTGTCGATCCAGACACAGGATGGGGACCCAGCAGGAGCAAAGCTACTTGGCAAGAATGAAAAGTGTGAGCTGAGAAGCTGCCACAGGGTCAGTGCTTCCTGCAGCTGACACAGTGCTCTTGTTCCATGTACAGTATGTATTCCAATGCTCAAAGTACACCGGAGACCTACGGTTACTTACGGGGTTCCATTTTTATGAATTAATTGCATCCACTGTAAATCCCAGTCAGTACTGCGAGGCAAAGGCACACAGGGTATGTCAACAGAATTAGTTAATCTTGTTGCCAGAGGCATGTTGTGCAATTGTCTCACAATCACAAATGAGGTGTGATTAAGTACAACACATTATCATAAGGTGTGGCAGGGACTGGAAACAATCAGTACTAATCAAATAATCTATTCAGCTTGCCTTTAAAAACAGTACACTTTGAATCACAGTGTTCTGGCAATTTTTTTCTGCAATGGAGCAAAAGACAGCAGAGGCGCAAAATCAACATGGCTGAGTATACAGCACCATAATGTAGGCTATGCTGGCTGAGGAGGGGCCACACATTTGCTCCTTGTGGTGTTCTCAAGATTCATAACTCAGTGTTGGGAAAAAAATAAAAAAAGTCAATGATATTAAAAAAAGAGCCAAACAGAACCAGTGGCAGTCCACAGAGACAGGAGGGCATCCGCTAGATGAGGCCGCCTCTACAATTCACACTCTGCGTGCCTTGGTGCATACTGACAGCTCTATGTTGGATGACAGCACACCACATGTTTTCACCAAATCTGATATCATGCTGATTCAATCAGAGATGCTTGGAGACATTTCTAAATATGGACGTGCACACACACACTCAAGAGCTGTGTCTAGATGCTACCCTGTTCCCCTGTCCTCTTTCATCCTCTTTTCCTTCTGATAACACATTTCTTTCTGTCTCATATTCATATTCCGTTTGACTTATGAGTTTCATAAAAGATGAAGAGGAAAATAGCTTTTAAAACACGAAGCTTAAAGATCCTCTGTTACACAATTTCTCATTTGTTTCTTCCATCAAAAGTTAATGTCAGACTACTGGGCAATTTTCACTTTTAAGCAGGTAAATTGTCTGCAGCTGTAACCGTTAACCTCTGTAAAGTAACTTTTTCACTTCTGTGGATCAAGCGTACATGAGCCTTGTTGATTCAGCACTGTTCTATATGCTGAGGTAATTGAGAAAAACACAGCAGCAATAGCCACATCTCAATAAGCTACCGTGTATCATGCTTCGCAAGCAAGATTATTAGAAATAAACGCTGAACGTACCCATTCCTTTCAGGACTGTCGGAAAGATAAAGACAGCAACAATATCACGTTTTAGCTACAGGAAGAGAAGGAACAGAGCCAACTCCAGCAAATAAACAAACATACAGGGTGTTTATGCAGAAGCAACACTTGTGTGACAATGAAAGAATAAATAAAAACTGTGCGTTTGAATTATGTCCTAATTTTCAAAACCAAGATAAAAGATGTGATGGGCTGAAGCGCACCAGTCACAGGAAAGTCTTAAAAAAGTACAAGTATACTGAAGCTCTAATGAATAAGAGGTAGAGATTACTGCTGTTAGAATTGATTTGGTTTGGTTGTTTTCATATATAATTCTATATTCTTACAAATATTTAATTCATTAGCATTTTTATTGTAGATACATTAACTTTACTTCTTAAGAAAGGAGTTTTTTACTCATAATTTTTGCTACATTGCTTCCGTGGCAGGGAATATTGTTGGCACGCCGAAACAGACACATTATCACCATAGTCAGCCAGCCTACCTTTCCTTCTCTTCTTACAAGCACACGCTACCTTACAGGTGGATATAAAGCAGAATAGAGATTGGATGATGCATGCAATTTTGATGAAAATCAGTGGGGTGCAGGCAACAGTGTTTAGCTGTCATGCAGCACAGCAGCGGGAGAGAGGGGAGAAAAGATAGAGAGGACACTGAAGGAGGGAACATAATGCTCTATTGAGAGTGGTGAGGAAGCAAAGAGGGTGTGGACAGCAGTGAAGACACTTTTTAAAGATCATCCTAGTATACTGTTGAGACAAGGCACTGCTTTTAAGTCTGACTCCAAATAAAACAGCTGTCAAGAGTAAATATGAACAGCAATTATAGAACAGAAATGACTTATTTACTTTGAAAGAGGTCTTCTCACATGCTCTCTTTTGTAATTAAAATGGTCTTAGTCATCATAATTCATTAAAAAAAAAAATGCAATGCTGATTGACTTTCTTGGAAAATAAAAGTGGCCAGCTTGTTTCATGAAGAAAAATTATTAGAGTAGATTACGTACATGACAGTAACTCTCCATCACGACAACATGGTTATTTCTAGTAATGTCAACAACAATGATTAATTCACATTGGGAAATGTTTGTGGAATATGAACCATAGTTAAATAAAACACACATAGATGGTGAGAGACCACTTTAAAAACAGCATTTGATTTTAATACTATAGCATTTAGATGACAGTGAAATGTCATCAGGATGCAGTTAGTGAAAGCCAATTGAAGGCATGGGGACAAAAATGTTCTATACAACATAAAGCCCATAGCAATGGTTAGCAGCAGCTTGCATCTGGGAGAGCTAAACAATGTTTTCTTAATTTAATGCTACGTTCATAGATTGCTTACCCTCTTGAAGGGAGCAAAACAAGTACTAAACATCTGATATATAATCAATAATAATGTTGTTAATTACACATGAAGCAACATTACACATTACACATGCTACATTAACGACTCATCTGGAGTTTTGTCTTGTGTCATAATTCATAACTTATTAGATAAGTAAGCTACAATAAACAGGGAAATTAATGTTGGCAACTTGAAGTAGTACCTTTTGATTAACCTGTCTCTCAACAAAATAACCTGCTTCTATCCAGAATCCAGAGAAATCTCTGCCTGTAAGGAGCAAGGCTGAAAAAAAGCACTGAATGGCCGTGACAATCGATCCCTAAAGCAGCATGGTGTGATTGTATAAAGAACATCATATATCAGTAAACACAGTTTGCAATTGCAAATTCACACTCTATGCAAATACTACATGCTATACTACATGCAAAGCAAAAGTCAGAAATCAGCAACATCCAGAAATACTGCTGACTTCTCTGGCCTTGAGTTCACCTGAGATGGACTGATGGAAAATGGAAAAGTGCGCTGTGCTCTGACAAGTCCACATTTCAAACTGTTTTCTGGAAATCATGGACATCATGTCCTCTGCGCTAAAGAGGAAAAGGACCATCCAGATTGTTACCAGCACAAAGTTCAAGAGCCAGCATCTGTGATGGTATGGGGGTGTGTTAGTGCCCATGGCATGAGTTACTATCACATCTGTGAAGGCATCATTAATGCTGAAAGGTACATACAGGTTTTGGAGCAGCATATGCTGCTATTCAGTTTTTTGTTTTTTTTTCCAGGGATATCTCTGCTTACTCCAGCAAGACAGTGCCAAGCCACGTTCTGCACGTGTTACAGCAGTGTGGCTTCGCAGCAGCCGTATATCAAGCAAGAATGGGAAAGAATTTCACATTCAAAATTTGAAACTGTGATGCAACACCGTGATAAACATGCCCCCGCCCCAGCTTTTTTGGAACATGTAGGCATCGACATTAAATATCATGTCTTTGTACAATATTCAATTGAATTTAGGTTGAAAATGACTTGATCATTTTATTTTGCTTTTCTTTACATTTTACACAACAATCCAACTTGTTTGGAATCAGGGTTGTACAGCCCATGTATGGGAAACTAACCTGTCTTATGTGTTTCACCAGTTTGATATTCATGAAATCTTTTTTCTTTTACCACATTCTCCCCATGATCCAGTTCACCTGTTAAGCCAGAGGCCTGACAATATGATGCCTTAAAAATCAGAGGAGTGTCAGGATCAAAACAACTCTGTCTGAAGTTGAAGGTGTACTGAAATTTGACTTTAAAACGATCTCAATACTGTTTTTAACAAATAAAAAACAAGACATTTGTGGACACGGCATAGTTGAGCCTGAGAGCTTCACAAAAAACAAGCGGGCAATCCAGCATCAATCCAGATCCTCAGTCTTTTCTGACTTTGTACGCAATGGATGAAGACGTGAATCCATTTTGTGGAACTTATGAGAGGACAAAGGGTCAGACCATCCAAATGGAAAAAAAGGGTGGGGCAAGAAAAGAGAAAGCAGAGAAAAAGATCAAATAAGAGTTCAAAAAAAAAAAAAAACACCAGAGGAGGCTGTGACCGCTTCGGCCACAGACCGAGACAAATTTGAGGCAGTATTGCTACACCTCGACAGACGTTGATCACCCCAGACACTGCTGAGTGTCTTCAACACTCTCTTGTCATCAAACAATGCTACGCCACAATGTGACAGGGCAGAGACCCATGTTGCTGCTCCCTGACAGGGCAAATCAGTGGCAGTGGAGTGAAGTAGCATTCAAGCAGATGGAGCATGAAGAAACGCACACACACATACACGAACGCACACACACGCACACACACACTCGCACGCGTACATACACATAAGTGATTGTAAAAGTTATAGTGTCCTTTCCCGAAACAATGTGAGATCCCAGCAAGAACACACAATAACATTTTGCATTAAGCTTTAGCTTAATCGGTCTGAAGCAACTCATTTGTGATTTTTAGGGGAAAAGATCGAATAAAAGTGGAATTATTCAGTCATTTGTGATGGATAAAAAGCCCTTCAGTAACAGCAACTCTTATTATTTAAATGATTTCCTAAGGGTTTTAGTGTCACAATGCTTTATTGACTCATATTTCTTTTTTCATCTCTCTGGCAATTTTTACCAAAAACTTTGCATTGAAATAGTTTGACTCCATATCTCATTATCACCAGCAAGGTCAATGGGTGTCAGGGATCGAAGACAAAAACGGTAAACCAACATTTTTAATAAGTCGGGATTATCATAAAATGTTCATTAATGTTCCCGAGGGTCATTCAGCTATTTCAGTCCTAAAACTCAAACCCTCTGCCAGTTACATCTGGCCTGGACTTTAAGTGTTAATTCACAATCATCCCTGTTAAATTGGATTGTCAGCATCCTGTTAATTATGCAGGAAAATGTTGTCTAATGAGTTCATCCACCTAATCAACCATCTGAGCAAACATTAAGAAAATCTGTCCTTGCACCATGGCTGTAATTAGAATTTCCTGTTTGTAAATCCTGAGCAGTACACCCATAAGCCTAAAATCACAGATAATTGAGTCATAGCAGAAAAAAAAGAAAATTTCTAGATCTATGTAGGGAGTCAACGCACTCTGGTAATTTAAGCATTTTGTCTTGCATTTCCTCCTCATTTCCTAGTAGATTTATGCACCTCTGAAAACACCCTGATACGTCTTTGATAAAGTCAGCGTGTGTTGTTCCAAGCGCACAAGTGAAGCTGCATAACCTGGTTCTTGTAATTCCCTTTCTTTCTTTTGTTTTAATTTAGTGTTGGAACAGCACAGAGGACCTGACTTGATGTTATTATGGAAATATTGTGAGGAGACAGACTCAGAAACAGACATTGACAGGGTTTATTATTAGTCTTTTAACGCAACAAAAACAGAAGAGGCTTTTACTCTGAATAAAGTATGACCTCAGCGTTCCATCTTTATTATTTCATAGACAGCCGAGCAAGTGTGGTGGTGCACAGTGTCAGCACGAATTTGGTTTTCCCATTTCCTCCCCCTCTCTCATTGTCTCAATTTCAGCCTCAGGAGAGTTATTTTGAGAAATGGCTAAGCCAAGAACAAATTCTCTCTCATTGTTGCTGTTGACTTATTCAGTTATTCGACCATGTGGCAAATAGACACGATCTCCACAAATGGAACCTTCAGCTTTGAATGATTAATTGTCAAAAGCCTGGTGGAGCTTTCTGGCTGCAAGGCTTCTTGGCTGTTTCTGTATCACCCACAGACCCGTATGGCTGCTGCTGAGATAAATCGGCAGGAAACTCAAAAATAAAGAAATAAAAAAAAGATGCCGCTTTGACTGAGCATAATTTCACTTTATATAAAGTGTAGTTAAACAGCAATAAATTTACTGAAAATAAACCCGAACCTCCTGGAACAAACTGTGACTTAGTGCAGGATGGAATTGGGCCTGATTGCAGAAAGAATTGACTCACATTATAAGCCAGTTATCTAATTTTCAGAGTGAATGTTGACTGCCCTGGATATTTATGGAGGAATAAAAATAAGGATGAATAATCCATACCGCTTTCCACTCACGTACTGTGGATACTGTCAAATGTATCTTTAATAATTCAGTGTATTTTAAATGCCTGAGTTAATAAGATTATGTTTGCTATGTTTCATTGCAGCTCCAGGACGACTCTGTCATCAACAGCACTGCATTATATATACTGTAGAGAATACTGACAGTAATGATGCACACATAGATACAAATGCACAGAGTCTAAAACCACCACACTCTCAGACCAGAGGCAAAAACTGGGCTTCAAGACTGAACTTTGCACACAATTGGAGAAATATGCATATGCGGTATGTAAATCATACTTATATATATAAAAAAGCACTCCCACATTGACACAGAAATGTCCTTAAAAAACTAATCGGATATAAGCAGCTCTGTCAAAGGACACATCTGCAAAAAAGAAGCATAATTTGACCAGATACCATTGGTGAGGTCCTCCAGTAGTGCCGGAGCAGCATAGCTATTTTTAGCTATTTATCGTGCTATTTAAAGGACCAACAGTTTGATTAATTCCTTGATTCACCCCAAATGGACCTTTCCACTTTCATTAGCATGAATATTGTTATCTAGTCATGGTCATCAATGGTTGGAAAGGTAATGAATAATTATTTAAACATAACAATCATACTAAAAGAGAGATCACAAAATGTTTCACAATGCAAGAAATAAAATCACCAAAATAATAAAAAATAATAATAATACATGAGTACACAACAGCCCTAAAAATGAAGTTTATAATGCACGTAATTGAAATTCTCATCTGTGTGGACTACAAACTATCTAAACACTCACTGACACTGACTAACCGCCTAAGAGAATAACACTGCATATTAGATTCGGTTTCACATATTATTTTTCCATTTCCCCTTCACCATATCACACTCCGCTTGCTCTTGAGTTCATGCATAGTCTTAAGTGCACGTGAGGTACGCGCATTCTTTTCCCATAAATATGGTTTGTGTGTGTGTGTGTGTGTGTGTGTGTGTGTGTGTGTGTGTGTGTGTGTCTGGCCCCTGGTGATGAGCTTGCACAGGTTAGCGTGCAAAAGCGCTTCCAAATGTACATTCATAGCGTGTTTACTGTATGTGTGTGCGTTTTATATGTGCTGTGACAAATCCGCCAAGATCCTCTGCTCTCCTGCCCTGAGGTTGTGTGTGGTGAAAACTGGCACTGGGTGATGCGGGGGCATCAACCTGCTCCATTGCCTCCTACAGTGCTGGGCTGCAGTATTTCCAATGCATCAGCCAGAGCAGTGAGTGGAACCAATGCTGGTGTGATTAGTCTGGCTGGGGGGTAAATGAAAACCATTATCAAGGGTCTTTTTCTGCCGCATCCTCATGCAAAGCACAGGAGAGAGGTGATTTGAATTGCTAAAGCTGCACTGGCAAAGCTCATTTGGCACTGGACAATCTTGATCGGAGGCTGTCTTTCTACGTGCTGACTTTGTTTTGTTTTGTCATGTGTCTTGAAATGAGCATCATTATCAACTGCGGCTGATGCTCTGCTGGTCGAGTCCGACTGTGCAGCGGCTCTGTAATTTTCGTGCCTGCCACATTATCAGCTGATAAACCTTAAAAGGCCAAGATTATGCTGTAGTTGTATTTTTACAGATTTTAACTGAGATAAATCATGAAGCACCTTGTCCAGGGACTAATGTCCATACATATTTAATGGTCTACTATCTGATGTGCAGATTGTTAATACTGTACTGCCACAGACTGATTGTGCGATACTGAAAGTTCTGTCTGTACAAAGACAAAGATAGAACTTCTGCTGCATGTTTTCTTTTGTAAAAGCATCTCCAAACTTATAATGAGCCCCATATTTGAAAATGTATTCTATTTTCTTAATATACCAGGCTCAATTACAACTGTGGTCTCGAAAATATGTCAACTCAAAGTGAACTGGCGGGTTTGACTGGTTTGGGTTAGTAACTATCTTTGGTTCTTAACAAGCTTGAAACATACAGGAATACAGCACACACAACAAAAGCACACTGACAACTAGAAGAGCACTTCTACAGAGTGCAGACCTCCGCCAGGGCCAATAGTCTTTTTTTTTCTATGATATGCAAATCTGGAAGCGCAACTACTACACATGCCTGGATATATTTCCAAAACTATTAGAATTGTGTAAAAAGCATGGTTCTTTCCTAGCTGAAGCCTCATCATCTCAAGTGTGCATTTATTATGTACTTCTAAAGTGGAGATATTTAACATACCTAACTACATGTGCTGCAAAACAACTGCTTCATGTATGAATTTTGAGAAACTGCATGTGTAGGCAGAATACCAGTGGTACCTGTGAATATGGATTGTGACATGGAGTAATCTAATTTTTACAATTAGCTATGTTTTGTCACTATTAAACTACCGTCAACTGGATTTTAAGATGCACTGCATTTGTTCCACAAAGGCCAAACACCCTATCTCGCAATGTTAACTTAAGTGGAAAACAACGTGTGTACTGAACCAAAAATGATTTCCTTGGCACAAATAACAATGAAACACAAAATTAAGTCCACAAAACAAATGAACATTGCAGCTTCTCTGTCACTATTTTAACATTTATGCCAGTGAACTGAGGTGTAACAATTAAAAGGCACAATGAGAATAAATGAATGTGGTGCAAAAGAAGGCCCAAGGTGGAATAAACGTAGTTCCTGCTCTTAATGGGCCAAAAAACCAAACTTTCAAAAGAAAGAGATGATCTCTAGATGTCTCAAGGGTTCAATAGTTTTCACAAATTACAAAAAAAAAAAAAAAAAAAACAGCACAAAAGCTGGTGAATGTGAAGAAATGAATTATGCTTTTTTTTTCCACAGTACATGTGCGTAAGTGCCAGGGGTTGCAGAGGTGTGATGAGCTACGTATTTGTACAAAATTGTTCTAGAAAAGTTGTAGAAAAGTGAACACGCAGAATATTTTGGCTTACTTATATATGACTACATTATTCTCTTTTAATGAGCAATGAAGCATGGCATGCTGAGGAAAGTTTAATAATCCAAAAGGGACCTATTTAGAATGATGAAAGAGACTAATCCTGAAGACGCCACACTTCCAAGAGAGAACAAAAGATGGTGCATGAAGAAGCCTTTCTTTGGCAAAAAATGATAAGCGACGGTTTGGACTCTATGTAAAACATGCTCATTGTTAGCAGGGGGGGGTAAGTATACAAAACAGCAACAATGTGTTGTTGTGAACAATGCAAAATGGCAGAAGCACCAGAGCTCCCTGCTTTCAGCAAATTCCGTCTGGCTTCCTGGTGGCTGGCGACACCTGTTTTCTGTTTAATTGTTATGGAGCGAGGTCTCTCTCGCTTTCAGTCTTTCTTCTATTTTTACCTCCTCGTATTCCCGTGTTTTCCCCACTCTCCCAATTTCATTGTTGGGCATTCTCCCATGTATAATTCATGAGTGACACGCTTGTTTTACACACCACGTACCAACAGCCATGTTGTGGCGCCCTGAGGGGGTCTCAACCAAGCCAGCCTGTAATCTGCTTACACACAGAGCAACCAGCTCACAGCTCTCTTCACCAATTACACTCAATTCCTGGAATGGCCCTCTCTCTGACACGAGGTTGGTTGTGATCATCATGTCCTTCAAAGAGGCATACACAGCGAGAGCAGGAACACGACATACATGTTTATGTCTGACGGGGAGGTAATTGGTTGAGTGCTCAGCGTTGGGGCATCGCACCAGGCAGATAAAAGCACCTCTCTGAATTTGACAGTTGGTCTACTCAATACAAGGTTAGAGGGCCTACGTAACATCAACACACTGTCTGACCATAGAGCTCATTCACCAAGTTAGAGACTGAAAGCTATGCAGCTAACAGCAATTCACCTAAGAGTGCTCACAATTCATTGTGCACGGACAAAATCATCATCAGCTGCGCGCACCGAGACACACACACACACTGGCACACAAGCACACACCCCAGATATTGCAGGTAAATGGGGTAGAATGTAGTGCTGTGTAGTGGGTAATGAGTGCTGATTGTTTGTGACGGGGCTGTAGTAAGGCTGATTTCCCAGCTGAGGAATGGGGGCTTTGTACACATCACAGGGCTGTCAGGGAAAGACAGAAAATGGGCGCATGCTTCACCGCTCTTCAGAAATAGACAGCAAGACCCACTTCACTATTTAGCTTTAGACAGCAGACACAGGCAGAGAGTGACGATGTGAGTATTTTAAATATTTTGTGATGCATTTCTAGTCTATTTGCATGGAAATGTGCACTTGGGTGTTATACATTTGAGATGTGGGGGGGGGGGGGGGGGGGGGGGGGGGACATGGCTGTTATTAAAGGGCACAGTCAATTACTGACTCACAGGCGGTGTTTATGCTGAAATCTGCATGAGACTCGGTTAGACACATATAGTGGAAATCTTCTTTTTTCTTTCTTTTTGGTATTTTAATGGTATTATTATCACCCCTGTGATTAAGTATTGATTTTCTTAACATCTGAAGGTTTTCAGCACCAAACATGTAGGGTTGCTTCAAAACAATGTAGGCACTTCTCAGTCTATCTGAATCTCAAAGGCTGCAGCGAAATGAATTAGTGCACTCTAAAGATGATTTCTTTGTTTTCACTTTTATTGTGCACAAGTTACATTTAGTATTTTGCTGGAGTAATAATTCTTTTGATTAGTAACCGCATAAAGTTAATGGATTTTGTTTGCATACATCGCATTACAGCCTGGACTGATATCACTTTTTCATTAGGGGTTTCCTTACTTGATGACACATAGTCAATAATTCATTGATCTTGGTGTGTTTTATTCATAAGTCTTACTGTGTAGAGGGGATCATTAAAGAGACTTTTTGCAAGCTTTGACTACCACTCAATGGAGGCAAATGATTCCTTCTGAATATGTGATGAGAGCAGCAGCCTGCTGTGCTTAAGCTATCTATGATGACCTGTAAAAAGCTGTGAGTTCAGAGTTACAGGCTAATCCACACAACATAAATCAACAGCAGTAAAACAATAAATCTTTGTTTATGTTTTTAGTTTGACTAATCACTCCTAAGGAGAATGGAAACGGTTCATGTGGAGACTAAGACAGATATTGTAACACAGATGGGAATAGTGGACAGTTAGTGCAGCATTCGTGACTTGAAAGTGGGTAGTGGGTGAGATGATTGGAAGTTTTTTCCTGAGGAAAAGACATTAGACAGGAAAAATGTAAATTAAAACTTTGATTTAACTGCATCCCACAACATGTCTATATGCTAACTGGCTTATCAGACAGAAGTAGGTTTACCTCAAAGAAATACATTGGAGGATTTTGGCGCATTGGTGGAGTATCTTAAATTAAAACTGCAAACTGATAAACTAGAATTGGAAAAACAAAAACTGAAACTGACTCTCACACGAAAATGAAAAAAACAATGTTAATGTTAATTTTGAAAACATTGCAATCTGTTAATACCGAAAATTCTGTTCATATTAAAACCAGCATCACAAAACGGTTTTAACTAAATATTTAAAACATTGAATCAGTCAGCATGTTAGCAGCTTGTTTGTAACCGGTTCCAATGTTATCTTCACCTGATCTATCTCTTCTTTGCTCTGATCATTGTGTGTGTGTGTGTGTGTGTGTGTGTGAAACAAAGAGGATATTAATTATCACATGAAACTTCAGCAGCAGCACTCATAATTCTGCAGGGGCGGTGCAATGGTGCACTGCAATTTAGTAGGTACCATAAACAATAGTTAGACCAAAAGTGTGTACAAGTGAATTAGTACAGCAACAAGGAGAACTGATCCACAAAAGTATAGAATCGGTCAGATTGTCTCACATGTGAAGAAGAAACAAAGTGTCATTGGTATAAGCTAAAAATAAAATCAACAGTTAGCCCAACAGTAAGTTAAAATGAATTTAGTATCAGCAACACATTACCCTCAGACAACTCATATAATGGCTAGCTTGGTTGACAGCAGGGTAAGTAAATGAGCAAATCATAAAACAGCTGTTAAAAAAAAATACTCCAACAAAGCCGAATACTCTAGACTCACACAGTTGAGCATAATCATATGCACTCACACCATGATTTGAAAAGTTGCCATTTGCGACATTTACGTTTTCTCCTTTGCAGTAATGTGTAGCTGTCTGTTTTGACAGACAGCAGGCTCCCTCTACTGTATCTTGTCTAGTTATATGTATTATCTTTCATTCATTCAACTACGGTGGACGGTGAGTACCCACAAAGGCTAAAAAAAAAAGTGAGTTATGACAAAGAAACAGCACCTTATCTCTCTCTAGCTTCTTCTGTAATTCATCAACATGACCTTGTATTCTATAGCGCACAGGCTTTCCAATTAGCGGTATCACATGCCAATTAGGTATTCCTGGTGACTCAAACAGCCATTCATGATGAAGTATCTGAAACACTTTTGAGTATCTCCCACAGGCCAAATTAAATACTGTTTAAGCAATACATTTGCTTTGTCTTTCAAATCAATGCCTATAATGAAGAAATGAATGAATGAATAGTACAGCTTAGAGAGTAAAAGACAAAGTTATCTAAGTTGCATTGAAACCTACATGTCATGGGGGGGGGGTTAGAACCACACCAGCACATAACCAGGCTAAAGTGACATTTGTATGTTTTCATGCTGATTAATGTGCTGCAGCTGAGTAGATAACTAGCAATAGCTATAACTGATCAACAAACTGACAGAAGCAGTGCTCTTCACCAGTGAATGTTTGTTTGGTTGCTCATTCAGCAAGTTAAGGTGCAGGACAAAAAGTGCTGCTTTCTGGCTCCGCGTAACCGTCTGTCCAGCCTCTGACAGAACGCTGACGTTATTGTTTTTTGATTTTATGACTAAATAATTTCTTTTGCAAGACGAAGGTGACATATATTGTGAATAATGAGACCTGCTGTCCAATACACACTGCAGCATTAAACAACTGAAACCAAGTGAGGTGAAGAAAATAACGGTGCGCAGTCTGTTTCACCTCAAAAACCGTGCCCGCTCACATCTTTTATGACAATGACTTTTCCCAGAGCTAAGGGTGCAGCAGAGACACTGCTCCCCACCGCCAACGATACAATGTTCATAACATAGCTGAGTGTTGCCCCCTTTTCAATTAATTTTATTTGAGAAGCAGTTTTGAATCAAGAATGGATTCTGAATTGAATCAGACACCAAACAATCGGAATGGAATGGATTCATGAGATTCTCAAAGATTACACACCCCTTGCCTTTGTTGCTTCCTAATGGTGGCTGAATTTTTTATGAATAATCTACCAATGCCATATGTTGAATTGCACTTGAGAAATACTGTTGAGTAAAAAAAAAAGAACACTGATTTGCACGAGTCAAATACAGATAATAAATACAGTGTACTAATGCACAGTTGAAAGTGTAATGTAAGATGTAATGGATGTGAGCTTATATTGGCATAAATAAAAATAGTGCAAAAACAGCAGGTTTGCAATGTTGACATGGGAAACAACATCAACACAGTACTATATAAATGATGCCTGAGTTAAACAGTCTGACAGCTATTGGAATGAAGGACCTGCGGTAGCGTTCTGTCTTACACAATGGATACAGCAGTCTGTTGCTGAAGGAGCTGCTTAAGCCCCCCACTGTCTTACACAGGGGGTGGGATGGGTTGTCCATGATCGATGTCAGCTTGGCTAATATTCTCCTCTCAACCACCTCCTCGATGTTGTCCAGAGGGCAGTCCAGGACAGAGTCAGCTCTCCTGACCAGTTTCTTTAGTCTTTTCCTGTCCCTCTCAGAGCTTCCACAACCCTGGCAGACCACTGCGTAGAAAACTTCAGGAGCCATCAGAGTCATAAAATGTTTTTAACAGTGTCCTCTTGTGCAAAAGGACCTCAGTCTTCTTAGCATGTGGAGACGACTTTGGCCCTTCCTATACAGGACATCTGTGTTTTTTGTCTAGTCCAGTTTGTGGTTGAGGTGAACAACCAGGCAGTTGTACTCGATCACAAATTCAATGTCCAAACCCTGGATGTTCAATGGTGTAATCCGTGGCACATTCCTGCGGAAGTCTATCCCCATCTCCTAGTTGACCTCTGTGTATTCCACTTCATTCCCCCTTTGATACATGTCCAACGATGGTTGTATCATTGGAGAACTTCTTGATGTGACAGCTGTCAGCGTTGTGTCTGAAGTCTGATATGTAGCAGGTGAAGACGAAAGGAGACAGCACTGTCCCCTGCGGAGCCCCCATACTGCAAACCACCACATCAGTCATAATGCCTCACACACTGTGGTCTGTTGGTGAGTTTGTTGATGGTCCACACAGCCAGGTGGAGGTCTACTCCAGCTCCTTCCAGCTTCCCCCTGAGCAGTGATGGCTGGATTATGTTGAAAGCACTCCCACCATTCCAGTAAGTGGAGACTCAGTGGATTAACTTAATGGAAACAACTGGAAATGTGTCTGCTGATCACTTTACTTCGTACTGCTTTGAGGGCCAATACAAAACAGGACTTCCTTCAAAGCTGAAGGATCAAGGATGGCTCGATACCAACTTCAAACTTTGAATCTGTAAGACAAATATTTACTGATGGGATACTTAATCTTACCCATTGTGTAACATTGAGAATGAATCAGATTACATTTACTGATTAACCTACCTTATGGGGCAGGTTACTCCCCAGCGTTACAATCCATTCACATCTTGGCAAGACAAAGCAATTAATACATGTAAATTGCTTCACATTGTTACATAATGTACCTTGAAATCTGTAAACAAATTATATACCACTGTATGACACATGCTTAATTTTAGAGGCATCTTTTTGTTATCAGTTAAAGTTAAACTAAAATTATCCTTTGGTTTCAACTTCTGCTGTGCTCTTATATCATCAAAAATGCTAATTAATTCAGTAACATATTAACTTGCTATATTGATGAAAAAAGCTGATGCAAATTATTGCATCAATTTTGTGAGTAAACAAAATATCTCCCCTTTTTCTTTTCTGGGGTGGCATCTGTCTCAGGCTGATACACCAGAGTAAGAAGCACTTTCTTGCGCAGTGTTTTGTGCCTGCTGTGAAGAAACTCCCACGTGCCCTCTTGCAGGGCTCCCTGCATGGATGCCTGGATACTGCTGGATGAGGTGAAATCATCTGCTAATTTTGTGTGTGTGTGTGTGTGTGTGTGTGTGTGTGTGTGTGTGTGTGTGTTTGCATGCAAGCCTTTTAAAGTGCATGTGAATAGTAGAAAGCAAAGAGTGAAAACGAGAGAGAACATCCAAATCAACATCCTGTTAAGAAAACAGAGTGAAATTTCAAAGAGATGACCACTGCATAATGAACGGCACAATTTGATATTTGAAACAATTTTAGTGAATGAATATTCAAATACATTTCTGTAAAGTATGTCCCCAACCAAATGCACGAAATATGCAAAGTGCTCCACCACAGGATATGGACACCAATCATTCATGGACCAAGTAACATCCACAGCAGATCATGTTTAGCATCTGTTGATTACATCTGCAAACTTGAACACAAGATGGCCATTTAGTTTTCTGGAACACTGGATCTCAGGGACTACGAGCATTTACTTCTGAGTAGTTTGAAATGAAACTGCTGTTCCTCCGTTTGTTGATGTTGAAGCTATTAACAATCTTCATTTACATATGGAATGATTCAAATGACACGATGAGAACACTTTTACTTTTTAATACGAAGAAGAAATGCTGCAATGTAAATGCAGAATCTCACTTGGAATATCCCTAATCGCACCATTACTTATTGTCACTATTGACGATAGAACAATTAATCCTTTACAGACAGATAACTGCGCACCATCCCACCCCAGCAATTTCCTTGTCGCCATCCAAGACGCTTTGATACATTTGTATTAATTATGTAGCATCTTATTTCTGTCTATATGCATTTATGCTCAACAACGAGCACGGGAAAAAAAAAAAAAAGAGAGAATTGAAGTAGGCTACAGAAAACTGCAACTTATTTCTACAATAGAGTCACCATATTCTGAAAAAAAAAAAAAAAAAGATTTCAAAAGAAAACGATTTTCTTTTGGGCATGGAAGAAAAGCTCAACTCCAGCCTGAAGAAAGATTAAGGCTTGCCTCCAAAAGACTCACCTGGTTGTGTGTCTCACTGTATTTGTGAAGATTGTGCCTTATAGGAAAGGCTGCACATAACATTTCCCTTCAAGGGAGAAAAAAGATAAAGATTGACTTGACTTTAAGCTGATTGTTATGCCTGAACAAGTTGGATTATCATCATGTGTCTGTGCTCTGACAGCCTAACATGAAGACTGGCAAAGCTGAGCTCCACTCCCAGGTACAGTACATCCCCTTCTGGCTGATGATTAGCTACATGCCCATTATGACCTCCAACCTGGTTAGGTGCAGCGTCAACTGGGCTTTGTGGAATCTGACCCACTTTGGAGAGTAAGCCATGGTAATGCAGTCATTTAAGCAAAAGAAACGTGTCATCCAGTAGCACTTCAAGCCTCAAGTGCCACTTGGACAAAGTTTGTAGGGTTGCCAAGACATAGCCAAATGGCAATCAGTTGTAATGAGCTACACTCTGAAAAGCTAAGTGAAGAAAATCCGCTGGGAAAGCTACTGGAACATGAGGTAAGCATGCTACTGTGTAAATCACCAGAACATTAACATATTTTCAGTCTATCGTGGTGAACCCACACTTTGTTCGTCTACTTCCAGTAGCTTTTTGAACTCTCAACTCCTACTCCCACCAGTGTGTGTTGCTCCTCTGGCCATTTAGTCTACTATATGTGGCGTTTAGTAGATGTTGCATACCAGGGCCGAAAAAATCCTCACCCGAGCCACCTTGCTTCCTTGATCTCAAGTAGGTCTAGATGACACTTGCACAAGAAAAGCAATCAAAATGAAGAAATTTAACATACAATAAAACATCAAATCACCACACACTGCCGACCCATACCCCATCAATAAAAGTCAAGGCTTTGATACTTTTCTCCATTCTTGGTACTTTGTCAAATCCCAACGATATATTTCACATGAGGAAGCCTATGCCATGTCTTCTGATCTAGTTGGTATGCATGCAGTCCCTTCCCATTATCACAGGCTTTACCTTTTTCTGACATTTGCTCTACTATGCAGTCTTTGCTTTCGTGTGACATATTGTTAGGAACATCGGTGCCCAGAATACTGTTTAGTGGTTTCAATTTTAGTCAGTCACACTGTGATCTCTATCCTTTTTTGCAGTCAATGCCATGAGTCAAACTGTCCTTGGGGATGTGACCGGGGCAGACAAGAATGGCCCTGACCTTTGTCACCATATGCCTCTCAAAAATATTAGTGATCTGCATTCATTCAGTGTAATTTTCCATATGGCATCAACAGCAGGCCGACAGAATGTTGCAGGCCTCTGACTACCTGGTCACCTTTTCTATTTATTTTTGCTCCCTGGCGTCGTACCTTCTTTTGACCTAGAATCGGCTGGTTGGTCTCTGACCTTGGCTCCATGCCTGTCCACAGTGTCTAATCATCCTTTAGCCATGGATTGGCTCCACTCTCCCTCTATCTCGCTTTCTCCCCATTGATTTTGGTCGTTTTATACCTGAACACAGTCATTAATCTGATTATGACTGTGTCTGGGTCCAGTTCATTAGTCTGGCCCAGCTGTAATACAGGCAGATGCCTGCTGGGCCATAAGGATTCATCACAGAGCCATTGAGGCCTGAAGAACACACCATGTAGGACAGAATGACACATATATACACAGACAGACAAACACAACCATAGGAGTGAAGCTTTGTCCCAGATTTTGACAATGAGAGAAATTTACATCAGAAATACTGACAGCCAGATGAAGGCTAAATTATTTTCTGCCTCATGGCATTTTAGTTTTGCAGCTCCTCTATACATACGTGGCATACATTTCAACACTGGGATGTGACAATTACATTTAGACAAGGATATGTACAGTGAATTCTAAAATCACCACTAAGTAACCACTTGCTTCATGTATCAGTAACAAGGATTGGATTAACTAGTTCACTACATTAAGAGACTACAGTTAGGTGGCCAGAATTTGTTACCTGGTTAAAAGTGAAAGGCTGTGAACATCCCTGCATTATATAAATGAAAGCACAAACGGGCATATAAAGTACTTAGTTCATTTATGTATTACTTGAAGGATGTGTACACATCACTTACACATTATGTGATTTTGAGAGAGGCCACTGGCAAGTGAGACAATTGGTAGGAGAGGGTGATTATGAAAATTGAGGGGAGTGATAGTATAAATGCAGTCATTGACGGAGCATGTTTCTGCACCTCTTGGGGGCACTTATGCTTGCCAGAAATCTGTGAGACATAGTTTGCAAAACGCATGACTTTGGCCGACATTGCTCTTCATTAAGTGCGGGTACGCCTCCTATTTGGTGACATACTTGCACAAACTTTTGGCTTGTTTTGGCAGGAACTCCATCCCCCTCATTCTCCTTCTTCTCTGTCTACTTATTATTCTTCTCCTTCACAGGAGATATCTAATACTTTGCTGAAAAGTCCATTCTCAGTAATTGTGCTATGGAGGCTTCAAGTTTCAACATCACTCTTGTGTAAGTCAAATACTGGACCAGGATTTGCTCCCAAACACTTTGTGATGTCACAAATGATGCTTGAAGGCCCACCTCTGTTGTCCAGTACCTTTGCTTCTCCAGGGCATTCTAAGCATTGTGATACTTACATTTTTTATCCCTTGTTCTTACAGACAAGTTTAAGTCAGGATGTCCCACAAAGTAGTCCATGCCTTAAATATTTCTGTAACTCTGCCAGGGAAATGGACCCACCACTAGAATATTACATCACTGTCTCCTTATCAGAAAGAATGTCAGTTGGGGTTAAAAGCTCCTCAAAATGTTCCTTCCGTCTTCCAACAATAGCCTCTCCAAATAGGATTAGTACTGCAGGACAATGGTGGTAATGTAATTCAGTACATTTGCACGTCAGTGACTTTATTGAACGATCTGGACAGCATATGCAGTATGTATTGCTTTACTACTCTAATAAATTACTGAGAGGTGATATCATTCCTGCCAGATTTTATAAGAAGTCTGCAACACAAAGTATTTGCCATTAGAAATCATTTTAACATTGATCTAGACGGCACTGTTGTGAAAGTTGTGACAAGTATCCCTCCCCCCATACTCTCTCTTTGAAAAGGCTGGAAAGCAGAAAGGGACCGGCTTTGTTCTCACCCACCTGGAGTGGAGCCAGTTCTTATGATTAATGAAAAACTAGACATCACAATATCACAAAATAACTACCCGTACACATAACTAAAATCACCCAATATTCTGCAAATCTTCACTCATGTTTTTCATTCAGTTTCATTGAATATAATATTTCTGTGAATTTCTCTTGGGGATGAATAAAGCATCTATCTATCTATCTATCTGATCTATCTGAATAGTGAATTACAGTTATAGTGTGATGAAAACTATCAATGCTGAAGTTGGGATTGTGGATGAGTATTTAGGGATCATGTTCCAAGGTCCATGTCCATCTTATACTACCAATCAATGTTGACATGTTTATTTAGTCATGACCTTGATCTTCCTCTGTTTACAATGTGTATTTTTGTTGATGGATCTTAATCATAATTTCATCATACCCAGACTATCTCTCTACCCAGTTAACTTTTTTTCATATGTATGTGGAGTGACCCATGAAGGTCAGGTCATTTAGGTGATTATTTATTACCACCTGTGAGGTGGCTGTGTGCAGCCTCCACAGGGGTCACTGGTCCCAATTCTGATGAGAAGACTCTAAGACACATATGTCAAACCTATTCCACAAAGGGCCAAGTGGCTGAAGGTTTTCTTTCCAACCAAGCAGCAGCACACCAGTCTTGACTCATTTCATTAGCTGATCTCAGTCTTCAGACAGCTGATTGGTCAGACTGCGTGCTCTTGACTGGTTGGAGGAAAAACCTGCAGCCACACGGCCCTTTGTGGAATAGGTTTGACATGCCTGCTCTAAGAGATACTCTGTTCACTCAGAGAATCATAATTTAAAAAAAAAAAAAAATGGGAGGAGACATAGGGCCTATGGAAACAAAGATATGCCCTCCTCAGGGGGAAGATGGCTGGTAGGACATGGTGGTTAAAAGATGGAAGAAATTGGATTGAGTGGATGGGGTGGGGATAGTATATGTAGAGAGGGAGAGATGATGAGAAGAATGGTGGTTGGACTAGTTGAAGAAGGCTATCAAAGGGACAGAAAAGCCTGGTTTGATCAGACGGGGAGGTTTCACTGGGTCAAGCTCCACAGGAAGGAAAATATCAAACCCAATTGAATCCACATCATATAATCTTCAAAGGAGGTGGGTACTGTATATATGAAACAACCTTTTCTCTTTCTGTCTCTCTCCAAGCATAACAGTACCTCTGCCTCTTTTAATTTCTGTTCTGTTTAATCAATCCTGTATATGTCACTCATTTAAATTGCTATTTTTGATTTCTTATGTTAGTAGTTGATGGAGATTATTGATGGGATTTTGTGGAAAAAAAAAATGGAGTGTTTCATTTAATCATCTCTCAGCCTGCATAGCTCTTTCCACAGTTTTTCTCGAATTGAGCATTTCAAAGTGCTGTTATTTTAGTTTCCTTTGCTGCTTTTCATACACTTTAAGGATGACGTTAAAGATTTCATGTGTTTTTTCTGCAATTTCTTAAATAGCCCTTGGTCTTACTCCACCACTTTGTATCCAAAATGGAGGGAGTCCATAAATTGGGCATAGTGGTCAAATGATGAGCCCATTTTGAATCAATAGAACACTGCACCCTTGGAACAGCTTTTTCATTTGACATTTTAAAAGGACGTGTTTGCTGGGTGGGCAATAGAATGGTGGCTATTGTTCCTTTGTGGTGCTCAGATTGTTTATCGACTAGGTGAGCGTGCACCCGTAGCCCGCTGTTAGTGTTCGAGTCCTCTGGAGACAAACTGCAAACTCCTGTTCATCTGTGCATCAATACATGAGTTGCATCAGAAAAGTGAGGGTCAGACAACTTTTACCAGTAATGCAAACACATATATGGTGCATGCCCACCCAAGAGAGTAAACACAACACACTAACACAACTAACTACACAGACACACACACACACACACACACACACACACACACACACACACACACACACACACACACACACACACACGCGCCTCAAAAAAAGGCAATCGGACCTCCAAGGAAGGAACAATCTTTCTTAGCCCATGTAGTCAACCTGATGCAAACATAGAGCAAACCATTGTAACAACCCTGAATGATATTTCTATGACTGTCGACCACAAGATGAAAATTGTTCTGTTCAGACACACACACAGTATTCATCCGCATTGTTCATTGTGGTTTGTGATGGCAGATCTGGCTCCAAAGCGATGTTGACTGATTCTGTTAATAATCCACTGTGCGACAATTGAAAAGTCTTTAATATTTTACACCATCATGCTAAATTTTTAGCATTGTGCCATGTCACCCTTCACTGAGGTTCTGTACTCTCTAGTTATTTCACCACCATCAGCAAAAATAGATGGGTTATACAATGTTAGTTATATGCTGAAGGGATAATTAAAAAAGATTCCAAACATGCACCCACTCAGATAATTACAAATTAGCCAGTATTTGCATAAATAAAGCAGTACATCAATTATTAACACATACCTCCTACCATGCCTATTCTTTATGCATCTCTTATGAATTGCTTTCATTTTGCATTCAGGGCTGCATCAGGCAACTTCAAATTAATGCCATTCAGTTCCCAAGTCTAATCCCCAATATCATGATTAAAATTCCCATGGCTTTTATTCGCCTTATCAGAGTAGCTCCATGTTGAGATAATGTGCGTCTTTACGACTCTGACAAAGTTGCTGTGCCATTTGTAGCTTCTCCACTGATATTTGACAGTTGACATTCAAATGCGGTCCTTTCTACCTGGATGCCGCTGCTCACTGTTATCTATTTCAGCTAGGCTGAGCAAAAAGGTGCATAGGTTGGGTGCCGCAGGCAAAGACAGATCTTCAAAACATAATGAGGGTTTGCCAGGATGCCTCAGTGCCTGGTCCCTTTACAGAAAAGGAGAAACATACTTTTATTCTTCCTGTCAGGGCACAGAGGCCCTACCTTGGGCTAATGCGCTGTTGTTTGAATATATGCAGATCACTCAGTAATTATAATACCAAAGGTTTCGTCTTTTCAACGTTTTTCTTTCACCTCTTGTTAAATGAAAGGTGCTGTTCTTCTAAGTCCGACTGGCTGACCATTACAGACCACAGCCGCATGCTTTGAGAAGTGAAAAAAGGTAAGAGACAGGAAGGAACTAAGACACAACTAAGAAGCTGTACAAAGAACGTACGTGTGTGTGTGTGTGTGTGTGTGTGTGTGTGTGTGTGTGTGTGTGTGTGTGTGTGTGTGCGCGCGTGTGTGTGTTTGAAAGCTTTGATTGTTCTTATACGCTCGACTGCACAGGATTTTGGGCAGGCAACCTTTTTGCTTGAAGCTCCAAGACTTCTCTCCCCTTATCTCTCTCTCTCTCTCTCTCGCTCTCTCTCTCTGCCTGTTTGTCATTCTTTTTTATTCCTCTTTTGGTCAGTGTAGAAGCTGTATGCCTCAGCTAAGGTGAAACAGCGTGGATGTGATTTCTATAGCTCTGTTGGAGACCAGCATCTCATCACAAACTGGTCTCGGCTGGTTGGGCGAGCGAATCAAATCCTGGATAGCACAACCAAAACTATTTCAGTTTGAGGCTGGGGACCCTGCCTCACATCTCAGTCATTGGGGCACGTTCAATTGGATGCATTCGATTCAATTCAGCTCATATGTGGGAAGGAAAAGGGGGACTGGTGTTGAAAAACAGCTGAGATTATGAAATGAAAGTTTGAGAGTGGCATACAAACATGGGATTTAACCTATGGTATCCACTCTGAGAGTTTCTGGGAGTCACTGGTCTCTCCCATACACTGTCTTTATATGCGACTAACAACACAGGATCACACAATCAAACCCACCAAGACACTAAATAAAACATTCGGGATCATACACTGAAAACTTAAAAAGCCTGAAACATATTCGCCTCAACTTTTCTCAGAAAACTGATTGGAGGTTATTTAAGGCAGAATGAGTCACTCTGTGGGTCTCGCCAATGCTGGAAGCTCACTGTGTATGACATCACCACATGCAACTCATATGCACTACTTTGTGCATTATTAATTAGGAGACTTCTTTCCTCTGAGTGGTTAAGTGGCATTTAAGTCCGCCTGGCTCCTTTGCCTCCTTGTGTTTTCTCTCTCCACTCAGAGCTGCTGGTGTCATAATTACATCACTGGCGCTCCACCACTTTAAAGGTCTCACAGAACACTGGCGCAGAAAAAAACGGCAAAATTCTGATACAAAACAAAGCATTAAAATAGTATTTAAAGCTGATATAATCCATATTTTTCTTTTAACAATGGATCAAATAACTGTGAATGCGAAGGGGGTTGCTCTTAATGACAAACTCAAAGAGAAGCTCTACAGAGCATTTTAGCATCTTCTAACTCATTGATTTGGTTTTACACCTCTCGGCTTTGCCATTTTGGTTCACTCTCACTGCTCTCATTGTGTAATTTCCAGCCAAGCAGCTGTTTTCACCAAAAAAAGTTCTTAAAATCGACTGTACATTACCTGCCCAACACCAAACAACTGACAAAGTTAGCAACTTGCTAGAGTGGAGCATTTAGCAGCTAAAAGAGCCAGATGTTTCCTTGAGGAGTTGGTGGATAGCAAATAAAAGTGGGTATGGGCTTAGACTGATGACATGAATACTTAAAATGAATGTTACTGAAGCCACATGTCTGCCAGGAGCTCCAAGTTCACCATATCGATGTAAAAGGTTGCAATGCAGGATTAGGACTGTAGGTTTTTGAAAAGCAAATCATTAAGACAGCATTTATTTAATTGACCTTATCCATGCAGAGACTTGGAAGATTTGCATATAATACTGGTATCAATATTACAAAACTCAAGCAGTTATTGCTTTAGCATGCACATTTGTTAATTATACTATTCAGGAAATTATACCTCCCAGTCTAAAATGGGTGGTGGGTAAATTTGGTCTATTGATGATGGTAAAATGCATCCGCAATTGGCATTCTGTCAGGGACTAAACTACAGATTTTTCACATTCGATTCAGACTGTGTGTTTACGTGTCTGAAGAGTCCATCGGGGTACTGTATATCACTGGAAATCCGTATTCCTACCATTTGCTTGGAGTGCAACAGAAGTACTTCTAAATTCTAGCAGAGTGTGGCTGATTTGTTGTGTTCGGAGGAGAGAAAGTGGAGCCACAATGACATTGGCCAGTTAGCTCAGTAAACTACAGCTACTCTCTGTACATGTGTCTGTGTCTGCGTTGACCTTTTGCTGATTGTGAATTAAGTGTCAGTGAGTGCTTCAAGTTCCTGGCCTTTGAAGGTTATACAGACGAACTGCCCAGCTCTGTTCACTACTGGACCAATAAACAGCAAGTACACAGGACAACTAGAATCTCTCTGTCTCATGCTCTTTCCCTTTTTTTTCCCCCCAGACCTCCTGTATCCTTCTATCTTTCTGAACATGGGATATCTTCACACCCACTCCCTGGGAGATGGAGGGATGCTGAAAATGAAAAGAAAAACAATTAGTAGCGCTGATAGGCCTGTGTGAGGTAATGAAATTGCGTGTCTCATTGTAGCGTGTAATGGAGAGCAGTTTGAAGTTAATTGAGGGGAGATAGGACACTGGGCCACTGTCTGCCGGAGTATTGTAGCTGGGCTCAGGGTTTATCAGTGAGAGAATCACTGAAGCCAGAAACAAAAAAAAAAAAAACGATTCCTTATCAGACCTCACAAATGGGAATTATCTTGCTTTAACAGACTAGATAGTGAGATCAATTGTTATTGCAATTTAATTCATATTCTTTTCATCAGTGGCTGGGTCAGGTTCATGGGTATGAAAGCACCATTCAGACTAAACGTTTCAACCAATCCATGTGCAAATGTGGTGACATTACTATTCTATTATTTATTAAATACGTATTTCAATACCTGTCCTTTAATGTAAAATGAATATTTTGTTCAGTTTAACATTATACATGTCCATCAGCTGTAGAAAATCAGTAGTTTTTATAATAGGGGCTAGCTGGTAAACCTTCAGAAACTTTGCAGTCTTGGCTCTGGCGTTCAGGTACTTTTCAAAAGGAGACAGAGTGCCACCTTCTGGTGGAACAGCTGAATGGTGTAAATGTTCTGCTCCACCAGCTTGTACTAAATGTCCTCATGAAGGTGGTTTGTACAGAACGAGCATAGCAATTAAAAAACTGCCTAAGGATGGTTGAAATAGCTCAAATAAAGTACATGAGCTCTTGAACCGGCAACAGTAAAACAACGACAGGCAGCCTCCTGGTTTGAAATGATTTAAAAGGGCCTTTTCTAATGTGCAGGCCCATATGCAGTATTATATTTGGACCTGTGATGCTAATCGTGTGCTTCTTTATTCTCTCATTGTCCTTACATAACCAAACAAAAACTGATGTGACCTTGTTCTTCTTTTTGTGACTGGAGTTCTTCCCAAACTTTAAGTAATCTCAGATTTGAGGCACATTTTTCATGCCTAACTGCGAGCTGGCTGTTGAAACAAGACGCATGTATCAAAAAGCCAGACGAAGGATGAAGAATGGAATAAATCCTCTGGTTTGGGCAGATTTAGGGGGTGGGGAAAGAGGAGTGTTGACAAAAGACAATTAAACGCAGCTTGCCTACAGTATTGATCATGTCTCCCTGATAGGCAGAGCAGAACCACAGCACCTGTATTCATTAAACAACCTGTTTAGCAACCATGCAGCGGAAGGAGAAGTCAGGCTCTGTTTGTGAAACAAAGCGCCACAGGCCAAGAAACATCTGCAAGATTGCACGGAAACTTTTCACTGGAGCGTGACGGAAGCAAGGAACAGAGAGGAAGGGGGAGGACAGCTCATGACCTTGTCTCAGGAAAAAGGAAAAGAAAGAAAGAAAGAAACCAAAAACAAACACTAACAAATATTAAATTGGGTGTGTTTACCACAATAATAATTGAAATGCGAGAAAGGTCATTTATTGCTTTATTGCTTTATGAACACTTATTCACTTTTGAGGCTTGAGGGTGAAATGTTAACAAGTTTGACTCGTCCCTGTGAAATTAAGAAATGCTTTGGCAAGTCAGATGAGTCAATGAATATTAAACAGGCGCCACACATCGAGGCCTAATTTGTTTTGATAGACTTGTTTTATTTCGAAAGAATGAGGAGATTGCTTTAACCTATACCTTAGCTACTTTACATTCCACAGAAGGGCCTTCCGCAGCTTTCTTTCACCCTTCAGTGGTAACTCTTCATTCTAAAAACCTCATTGAAAATAGGTCATTTTCCAGACGACAGACTATAAATGGCAGCTCCTGTAAAAATGTGCCCATAAATAGTCAGGGGATTTAAAATGCAATGTTATAGACCCACTTAAGCAGTTACGTATGTCCTCAACACTCATGTATCGATGTAATTTACTACTATAATTATCGGCAAGGTTCACAAGCACTCAATTCTCTGTAGTATTTTGAAGGCCATACATTATGTTCTATAAAATAAGGGATAGAAACGACATCGCACGCAGAGTTTAGAAATGCCAAAACATCCACACACACTTCAAAGCTACAAAAAGTGCTATTTATATTCCTCCGACTGCAGAAATGGGGCATCAACAGAAAAGCTCAAAGATTTCGATTAAAACCTGAGACATGAATGAGAGTCAGTATTCTGGCCTGCCTTCCCACTGGTCTCCATCTCTGATGACCTTGACCCTACACTGAATCATCGTACATTGCCTCAGACAGCAAAAAGAACAAGCGGCGTGATCTCAGTTGTCCTCATTTAATTCCCACATCTGAGGGAAGGGAGCGAGTATATGAATGAGAGCTCAATAAAAGTATAAGTGCTAAAGCTCTGACATGAGGGAGAGCTCAGTGTCTGCCCTGTCTTACCCAGTGTTATCTATCAAACGTGACCTTGACCTGCTGCTACAGCTGAGGACATCTCCAGGGAATGCAGACTGCAAAGACACAAGCAAACTGGGAGGAAGGCAGAGAAGATTTTCATATGCCATTGACTGACCTATTCATAGATGAAAGGCTGCATCGTTGATTGATTTTCTTTTTTTCCAGCAGGGGTGACCTTTGGGTGCAACCCTGGCATAAACTGAACTCTGACAAAGGGGTGCTTGAACTAAGATGTGTGGGTACAGGACAGCTTTTCAAGATTAAAGGACACAAGTTTTGCAAGGGACAAACAGACTTCGAAATAAAGTTGTGTTTGTTCTTAGGGGGTAATAGTCGAGCTCTGCGTCATGTACAAGGTAGAAGAGTTTATGGTTGTAACGAATGGCCACACTCGAAGGCAGGGTTAAAAGCCAGCCATCGTAGAGAGGGATGAGACACGATAATTATTTGAATAAGGCAGGAAACCTTTTTCCAATCAAAAACCATTTCTATTTTAGAACATTCTTCACAGGCCACACTAAATTAATGAACAAACATATCACACTAACTTCTAATGCGATGGCTGGAACTGCTTCACTTTAATGAGGCATCTGATGTCAGATGGTGGTGAGGATGATGCTACAGCTAGTTTTTCAGGTCAGTCTTTGCAAGAGTCAGTTTTGAAAAGTGCTGCCAGTAGAAGGTTGTCCCAAACAGAAATAAAAACTTCAGTGCATGTCTCCTCAGAATGGGAAAATCCTCAGGACAAACATACAATAACAGAACTCGAGCAGAGGGAGGTTACTGTACCTAGCTTTGAGCGCGTTGTCACATAAAAAGCACATCAGCTGTTTCCACATAAAACGGCGTTGCAAATATGTTTAGTTCCTTTTGTTTATTTTTCATGTCCAGAAACCTCTCACCAAATGCCTGAAGGAGTTTTCACACTCACCAGCTTATTCACATGTTATGGCAGCCTTTTGTTCTTGCAGAGTAGGAAAATGCAGAGTGTTAGCCCTTTCTTGTTGCACTTGCCACAGCTTTAATTTCGCTACAAGTGATTTCACATTTGAAAGCAGAGAGCTGAGAAGCTGCTTGGGACCTTGTGTGCTTGTTCGACAGCGCCAAAGAGACTTTAACTTCATGTGAGTGCATTTTTCTTTGCAACTCATCCAGTTTAGGATGTATTGAGCTGCAATGATGCTCTTTTTCATCAGCGCAAGCACGTCCCCACAAACTAACTTCGGCTGATTGGCTTTCCTTTCACTTCAACAAAACATAGCCTGGTACGCCAGGTAGCTCACCTGGTGGAGTGTGCCCCCATGTGGCCATTCTGCAGCCCTTTGCTGCATGTTGTCCCGTTTCCTCCTTTCCTCCTTGTCACTGTTCGATCCATCTATAAAGACAAAAGACAAAAACAAATAATACTTGAAAAAAAATGAAGCACATTTCTCTTGGACAGCTCAACATTTCACATCTACTTGCATTGATGCATTGACCCTGACTTTGACCTGGGCAAGCATACTATCAGCAGGAACAACACAGAAGGACATGTTAAGATACTATTTTATATTATTTTCTTTTATCCTTTCTTTTATCCTATCATTTATCTTCTCTTTTTTTGTATTTCTAAGTTGCACAGTTTTGCATTTATGAATTGCCTTGCTGGCCAGATCAAAAGGTCATATGGGCTGCATACGGACCGGAGGCCAGATGTTCCCCAGCCCTGAAACAAGGGGACAATGGCGCCAATTTTCAGACCGTCTCTCCTGTAAGGCATTCATAATGATGCACCCATTTGTACACATCAAAGTTGTGTCAAGAACAAAATAAGAGCTTGCAAGAGAACTTCAAATTCTGTTGAAGCACGCTGACCCCTTCACTCCCATCCATTTACACTGTGACTATATAGCTGTCTCCAAAAAAAAAAACTGTTCAAGATGATCCCAAGTGCAAATGGAAGATGACTTGTTGGATATTACACCCTGTTCATGCATGTTTAGCTGCTGATCAAAATCTGTAACTTCAGACTTTCTTAATCTGTTTTCTCTTATGCAACATTTAATGATAAACTCGCCCTCCTAAACCGAACATTCAATAGGTCATGCTGTTTCCTTCAGATCTGTAAAAAGTACAACATGACTTTTGCTCAGTTTTTCCAAAGTAACATTCCTTTGCTTACTAAGGTGTTCTATTTTTACGCAGGACACAGCACAGCCAGCAAAGCGGAGATTCAGAACGCAAACACAGGCTTATTAACTGTTAGTCATGGATCAGGGCATCTGTAGTACACAATTATCCATGGAAAAGCCCACAGTGTATTGCTTTGTCTTGGCCCCTTGTTGCTCTTTCTCCCGCTTCCTCTGTACAAGGTTGATTATTAATGGATCCTTTATTTGTTGGCTGAAGACCAGAGGTATGAGTACAATATTGGTTTATAAACTTATAGATATGGGTAACACTGTCTAACTGATAAAGTGATTTGAATGCACTTGACCCCACGACAGGCCTTATCAATGGATAGACTGATAACTCCTTTCTAGTAATTATCATGGCTGTTGCTGCCAAAAATGGAGGCCTTTGAAATTCATTATGCTTCACTTGCCTATGGGAGTAATTGTACCAGAGTGGCATATCAGAGTGGTATTGTGCCAAATATGAGCATAGTAAAAAGAAATAAGTAACTGAGAGTGAGAAAACATTAACTGAATCAAGTCAAATACCTGTATATTTACTTGCATAACTGTGTGTGTTGCTGCCTTGGAGTGTAAATACTGATTTATGACTAGATATTACAGAGCAGTACATCTGTTTTACTTCATTTTAAAGCCTCTCAAAATATCAGTCCCTACTCAGCACAGCCCTGTGAGGCTCAGTTTGTAAGTAACTCACTTTCTGTGGCATTCATCCCACACCTAAGACAACACTGGGATAAAACCTTGATCATCCTTTAAGAAACCAGACTGGTGTCTGTGCAGACTACTGTAGATTATCTCTGCAGGTAAGATAGTTATTGTAATGCCTCGTCTTTGCCGATGAGCACAACAACTTGAGTTTTTATCCACTGGATATACAGTAGTGTTTTGCAACTGCTCTCTAACAAAGACCTTCTTTTAGACTGGACAAGTTAAAAGCTCTAATATTTGCTTTGGGCCACCCTCTCTATTGACACATACCGATGGGGCTATAGGAATGTCCCAACAGGTGGATCAGACAGTGCCTCTTTCTTATGACTCTTTTCCACCTGTTCTTACAGTGTGCACAGCTCTACATACACTACATGCACTCCAGTAGACACTTCTTGAAGCCTGTTTTTCCACATGTATGAAGTCACAATGTACACATGCCTCATTGTGTACTTTTCAGGAATATGAATTCATACATTAGCGCTCTTAATGACTCACATTTTGTCTTATCCGTGAGAGAGTTAGTGGATTTGAAAAGAAAATGATCTTGCCGCCCTCTTACTACATGTAGAGGATCATCAGCTTTGATTGTTATTTTGGTCATGTTTTGAGACATACATGTGAGGACCTAAATCCTTAATAATTAACAGTGATTTCTGTTCCTGTAAGTCTATGAGGTTAACAGTTCTAAAGAGCTTCCAAGAACATTATTCCTCTTTCAATGATCTCACCCCCATTTTATAATGAAGATGTGCCTTTGGAATAACATTAGTTTGGTCAGTGGCTGCAATCCTGTTACTTTTTTTTAATCATTGAAACTGCCAACTGATTATAAACTTTTACGTTTGGGGGACAATGACTAGCAGCAAAAATGTAAACCATGTTTTTTTCTGTCTTTCTACCTTTCTGTACCCAGTACAATCTTTGAATACTTGTAGCCTGCAGACTAACTAGATTAACCATTTGACTTTTAACTGGTACCTGTAGCAGGCTCAAGTGGAGAACTCGTCGTTGTACTTCAAAACCAAAAAAACCTCATTTACCTCATGACATCCCATAACCATTCAAGATCTCTCACAGATTATTTTTGGCCCTTGCTAAATACAATTTTTACATCAAAAGTTAGAAGTCAAGAGAAGACATTCAACTGTTGTGTCAAAAAAACTTGTCATACATCACTTTATTAACTCATTTATTTTTTCAACTCTTATCAATATCTGATGACCTTCGTCTCTGTGATTTTTATGACCTAGCAACACTAAACAATGGCCTTGTCTATCAGTGTTTACTGCAACCTTGTCAGCTGCTGTCGTCCCTTTTGGAATATTTTCACGCCGCAGACCCAATCCAACCCCTTTCATGTCTTTCGGTCCTCCAGTCTTGTTTCTCCACCCACTGCTGAAGTTACCTGGTTAGGCAGCAGGCTATAAATGCCTAAAACCTGCCGCTCTGCTCTCAGAATGACACAAGAGGTCCCACACCTCTGTGCTGGCAGTGACAGGATCACATAAGCTGCGTTTCCTCAGAGAAGCTCCACAACAGTTACTGCTCATCATTCATTCTTCAATTCATCAAAGAGAGAGAGAGTATTAGCAACGGGAGAGCGGCTGAGAGACTGCCGTTAAGGGATCAGCCATGCTTGGAGGCATCCACACAGATTTGTTGGTCACAGTGACTTTACTCTTTCTAACTCAGACAGGGATTCAGTGCAGGTGGGACTCAAGAGAATTCACTTTTAACTGTCAGGTTATTTCAAATATTTGATTCTGGTCAAATAAATTTTGTGGAGACTGAATGGGATTTTGATTGGAGTTTTGTTTTTAGATAAATCAGATATCTTACTAATTTGTGGCTTTTTGCTATTTCAGGGCTGACGATGTTTCATTCGCTACTTTACCAGGCTGGAGGACAAACTCAGGTATGAGACCTGTAGATACTCCATAATGTGACAAATTAATCCAAATTTGTCTCAACAGTCAGGATTTAAATCCACAGACATAAATAGTTAGAGAAATATATATACTGTACATATTACTATATATGACCCCTGTCTTTTCTTTCACAGAATATGTTACACAGTGTTTCTACGACCAACACAACAATCCAATATGTGACTGGACAAGGAACCAACAAACTTCTGCAACAAGTACAGATAACATTTACTGCACAATAGTACAGCAATGGATTTGATGAACTAAATGTAATGAAGAAACTGGAAGCCAAATTTTATTGCCATCAAGCCAGGTTACAGTTCAGTTCAGTTATGAGTTCGGTTTGGCACTTAGAGATAATTTGACTGCTGCGAGTTTTAATTGTGTCCCACCCTTTTGAAGGGGATTTGGAACATCAGTCCACAGTTCTGTTTTAATCTACAGACAGGCTGTGACTGTGTCCGTGCCTCGCTGCCTATCACTAATTGATCGAAAGCAGGTTAATAATCTTTTATAGCCTGGTGCTCTCCCAGAGGCAATCAAAGTAGAGGGCCTGCACTTAGGGTTCAAATTTAGCACAAAACACTCTAAGCAGCTATTTTGCATTTAATGATAATTGCGCCACAACAGATGTACTTCTTGTTTTATTGCAATAACAAAGATGAGGGACTGGTTTGCTATTTCTGATGTGATTAAAATTACGATGCAACATAAAAGCTCATTCCTAACCTGTGTAGTTAAAAATACTTTACCATTTATATTGTGTGATTTAAAAAGAACGGAGTAGTGAGGTCACTGAATTTATACTTTGGAAACAAAGTGTTATGTTGGATCTATTTCAAAAATGTGCTTAGTCACTTTCTATTTTATGAAAGCCCCTTGTGTATTAAATTGTCTTACTGGCCTTTTCACCTCCAGATGACGTTGCAGTGAATATTTTAGAGAGCGGTCCTCTGGGGCTGGAAGGCGAGGCCTGTCTGGAGTTTTGGTACCTGGCCCCAGTCGCAGCTGAAGGGTCAGAACTCCGTGCTCTGCTAAAAAGCAGTGCCGGTCTGGTGCAAATCTGGACATCACCTGCCCTCCCCAGGGATTCTTGGAGACAAGTGTTTGTCCCCTTGAACATCAGTGAAGCAGGGACTCAGGTAAACTGGCATATAAACCCACACTATGCAATTAATCTGTATTGGGAAATTAAAATATAGTATATTTATATATTCAAAAAGATCATCTGCTTTTATATCAGGTTGTATTCAAAGCAGTTCAAGCAGCGTCCATGGAGGAACAAGTTGCATTTAATCGGATAGGTGTAAGGAGAGGCTCATGTGGTAAATATTCTCTTACTTACTAAATCAAGAACAGCCTACTTTTGGTCCAATCGGTTAATGAAAAATGAAAACTCATTCCATATTCAGGTATACAGTGTGATGACAATGTGTTTGCAAAACGTTAGCCATTATTGTCACAACACCAAACTGCAAAAGATCCCATATCACAAAATGCTTAAGATGTAAAAGACAAGGAATGTTTTTGTTTTGACGATTAAGAAACTATTCATCAACATATTACTGACAGGAATAATAGGTTGGGTAAATCAGATAATTTAGAATAGTCCATTCAGTACCAAAACTGAATACAATAATTCATTAATGTTACTGATCTGTTATTCCTAGTCAGATGCTGTTGTGATTATCAAGTGATTGTTTATGCTTTCACATCCCCCACAGGACAGCAGTGTGAATCGAACACAGAGTTATGGACTGATGAGTCCACCCGCTGCCTCTGTTCTGTTGGCCAGCTCTCCTGTTCTCCCTCTCAGTGCCCTAAGGGCCAAATCTGCGGTCCTCAAAGAGGACCCTCCGGTGGGATTTCCACCTCTGGGATGTGCACCGTTCACAGTAACACAGACTTCAGCACTTTTGATGGAGTGCTGTTCCGCTTCATGGCACCCTGCACCTACACACTGGCTAAAACCTGCTCACCCACTGACGCCCTGCCCATGTTCAGTGTGGAAGTGGTCAATGAGCAGAACGGGAACTCATCTCTGTCAACTGTTCAACGAGTCATTGTGGAAATAGTGAACTTCAGAGTGTCCCTACTGAAAAGGGAGACACACCGGGTTGTGGTGAGTTACTTTAATGTGAGATACAAAATTTAACGCATACTGTGGTCCATTGCTAATGTTTATAGCATCTGCCAATGTATGTTCAGGCCTTCCCTAAAATGCTATGCTGTCATACAACCCTGTCCCATTTACAAAGGGAGTGTTGAATTGCTGTTAAATTAATGTTACTCTTTAACATAAACATCAAAATAATCTTTATCATAAGCATTTTACATAATTTAACATAATATTTTTGTTACTTCACCCATGCAGTTACAAATTCCTTTTTGGCACTCTGAATTTATTTTCAGTTTTCTCAGCCAAGCTGTTTATCAGCGTAACATCACACAATATGGACAATGAGCAGTTTAAATTCGTCATAATCAAAGTAGACAGCAACTTGCAAACCAAACCATCCATAGCTTGTTTGTCTGATTTTTTTCTTTAAAAACATACAGTATTCCCATTCCCTATTCAACAGCGCTCCCTAAACTTCAAAATTACTTCAGTCCCGTCTGTACAATTTCAGTCTTGTGGCACCTTGCCATTATGCTGTAATGAGTGTTGAGCTGTGTAATGTACTGGCTCAAGCAGTTCCCATATTTGCAACCCATTCAACTGATAAACTGGCTTTATCATTAAGTGCACATTTTAGTGGCATAACATCCTGAATCCATACAGGACTTATCAGCCTTATCAATTCTCAAAATACACCATCTATCACTAGAATGCCGCTTTTTAGGCAAACTGCCAGATAGAGTAAGACCATATTGCTGATGACAGCTGGAAAGGAAGATTAAAACATAAACTGTTTTTCAGGTTAATGGGGTCTGGAAGAAGCTTCCACTGAACCTCAGCAGCGGTGCTGTCAACATCGAGAGCAGCCCTGCTGCTGTTATACTGGAAACCAGCTTTGGTCTTTCCGTCACATATGACAGCACTGGTGCTGTCCAGGTCAGCTTGCCTCCCACTTACTCTGATCATGTATGTGGCTTGTGTGGAAGCTCTGACCACCTCAGAGGAGATGACTTCAGAAAACCCAAAGGTACAAATGTCAAAGATGCTACAGCCGTGGCTGAGAGCTCCTGTGAAACGATGCTTGTACCTAATCAGTGTGATCCACTGGAGGAGGCTGAATATGCCAGTGATATGTACTGTGGAGGCCTCCTCTCTAGGACTGGACCCTTCACTGACTGCGAATCAGTTCTGGGGGCAGAGAGCTACTTCAGGGGTTGCGTGGTCAGCATGTGCTCTGCTCATGGCGACCCAGCGGTGCTCTGTGAGAGATTACAGGTCTATGCTGATATCTGCCAGGAGGTTGGAGTTGCTATACCCATATGGAGGAACTCTACATTCTGCCGTATGTTGCTTTATTTTTGCCTCTGTTAATTTCTCTGTCCCCATTGAGGGAAATTGTATTAAATAATGACCATACAGCAATGGGCATGGTCTCCTTCTCTTTCCGCCCTTCTCAGCCCTTCAGTGTGGTGAGAACAGCCACTATAACTCATGTGCTGATGGATGTCCCAAAGTATGCTCCAGCCCAGATACAGCTGGCTCCTGTGGAAGCTGTGAGGAAAGATGCGAGTGTGACACTGGCTTCAAACTCAGTGGGGGAAAGTGTGTCCCTGCAGAGGACTGTGGGTGCTGGTACAGTGGAAAACACTATGAGGTAATTGGGGTAGATGAACAGGGAACAGTTTCACAATCCACATTACTAGAATTTATTCACACAACTCCTGTTTGCCTGCAGAAGGGAGAAACATTGTTGGAAGGAGAGTGTGCGCAGCAGTGCATGTGCATGGGTGACAATGACATGCAGTGCACCACAATGCAATGCGCAGACAATGAGGTTTGTAAGGTCAAGGATGGGGTCAAAGGCTGCTTCCCTTTCAACCCCACCACCTGCAGTGTGTATGGCGATCCACACTTTATTACCTTTGATGGGATGGCTTATGATTTTCAAGGAGGCTGCAGTTACACGCTCACTACCACATGCGGAGGAGAAAGCTCAGTCCAGTTCGCTGTGATTGGGCACAACATGCATCATCCGCTTCAGAACTTCACCCTGTCCAAGATGGACGCTGTGGCTCTTCAGGTTGAGGATTTGAACCTCACCCTGAATCAGAGCAGGGAGGTCTATGTAAGTATGACAGCTCTTTGCAATTCTCTACATATCAAACAATCCACAATGCAACTCTTTTATAGTATGTGAATGTTAACAAAGGCTTTTGTAAAAATGTGTCTGATGCTGGACACAGTCCATGCAATTTTGTCTCGTGGCCTGCAAGTTGCCCGTTTACACGGGGGTCAGATATGTATCTGTGTCAAGGCATTGGAGCTTTGTCATCTTTGGCAACTAATTAGTTGTACTATCCCAGTATGCAAATAAAACAAAACAGTGTTGTTTTATGTATAAACTCATTACAAATGATAGATTGTCTTCTGTTTAGGTGAATAATGGCCGTGTCCGCCTACCCTATTCCAACAATGGTACATATGGCTCAGTATGGGTCTACATGAAAAATAATTATATTATTTTGGAGACGACCTTTGGCCTCAGAATGATGATAGATGGGCAAAACAGACTCTTCCTGCAGGTGGATGAGCGCTACAAGTATGAATTGTGTGGACTGTGTGGCACCTACTCTGAACAACAGGACGATGACTTTGTAACACCAGAAGGCCAAAATGCCACTGGGCCATTTGAGTTTGGTGACAGCTGGAGGGTGCCAGGCAATAATGAGTAAGTTATTCTATCATACAGGTTATCTCCACACATTTTAATCCAAAATAAATGAATGTTGCAACATTTTAATACCTCCAAAAGGAAAAACATACTATTAAACAGCAGATGAGATCTTTTTTTAGCCACACTAGCACTACTTACATTCCCAACAGCCTGAGCTGCAAGCGTCGAGATCTTAATGCAATTGTCTAAACTTTCTTCCCCAGGTGTATTGCCCAGCCAAATGATCCCAGAATTTGTGATTATGATGAGGAGAATGATGCCTACAATGAGTGCTACACACTGCTAGGGGATGCCTTCAAGTCCTGCCATGAACACATTCATCCAAGCATCTACCTCAATAGTTGTGTCTATGACTACTGTGCCACAAGTGGTGACCAAGACACCCTATGTGAATCTCTGAAGTCATATGCAGCAGCATGCCAGGTTGCAGGAGTGGAGCTTCCACCCTGGCAGGCAGACACAGCCTGCGGTGAGTGTTTGAGTCAGTCATGGTCACTCTGTGAGATTTAAATGTATGTGTACTGATATTGCTTGTGACTAAATTGCTACATTTTTTTAATGAAATAAAATTTGATTTATTAGTGCGATAATAAGGCCATTAAGACATAGTGAGGTTGCTAACACCAATATCTCATAGGGCACCAAAAAGGCTGAGGTGGTGAACTTATTTCTTTTTCTTTGTTTGTTTGGCTTTTTGTTTTGTTTTTGTTCACATCTCAGCTGATGCCCCAACCACCACACCACAACACCAGATGATGTTAGATGTTTAGATGTTTAATAAATGAATGTATTTAAAACATTTAACCATGGTTATCTGCAGATTGGATGGAATCATATTTTTGTGGATAACTCATTTTAAAATAAAATCTTATTTTTCATATCAAATGAAGCTACAGATAATTAGCTTGTAATACTTCATCATCATTTCCATTGTGTTTATATTCTTTTTCATAGCCTGTCCCCTGAATTGCAACTTTGAAAATAATCTATGTGGGTGGGAACAGCTCATAATGGACAGTTTTGACTGGACAAAAAATTCAGGACCAACCCCATCAAACCTAACTGGCCCAGACCATGACCACACCACTGGAGGTAAAACTCGATGTCAGGCCTTGACATCACTGCATTTTGTTTTGTTTTTAATTATTGTGCTATTGTGCTCAATGTTCCTCTAGCTGGTTTCTACATGTTTATTGAGGGAGATGACGTGACTCATGGAGATTCAGCCCGTCTGTTGAGCTCAATGTGCCATTATCACAGCCCACTCTGCCTGCACTTCTGGTACCATATGTATGGTTCAGCTATAGATATGGCCATCAATATCTACCTGCTCAAAGACAATGAAACTACCAAGCTCTGGTCCATGATGAACAACCAGGGACCAGTATGGCATCCAGTATATGTTGACATCAGTGTGTCTGGTTCATTCCAAGTAAGTCTGACAGTGCATATTGACAATATCTGGGCCTAAAAGGTGCTCATTGAATGTTGCAGAGATTTCTTGGAAGGACTAATGATCTTATTCTATACAGTGACAGATTATTTTTTCTACTACCTCTCTCAGATTATAATAGAAGGAATTCGAGGCTCTAATGCTCAATCAGATGTGGCCATAGATGACATTTCCATCCACCTCGGCTCATGCTCAGGTGACATTCAGCTCAAACAAGGTGAATAAAACATTACACATTAATTGAGGATATACTGTATCATAACTTTAATTGTTACATTTGTAATGGTGCAAATACATTAAGGCCATACCAGATATCTCATGGTTTAAACAAAGTCAATAATCACATGGTTAGTGGAACTGAGCTTCCTTCCACAACTGCGGAAGTCCTCCCCTCACACCCAGGTAAGTGCACAGGAAGCTATATTTCATGGTTCATTTGCCTCTGCATCAGAAAGCTGAAGCATGGTTACAAATTAACATTTGTATATAGGCCAATAAATACTGAATGAGCAATTCTTAGTGGTAATTGAAGTTACAGGTTATCAAAATTTTCAGGAAGTTGCACAAGGGTTTCAGTACTTATTTCATGTTAATGTTTTGCAAATGTTTGCCTTACAGGCTGCAATATTGACTGTAGCTTTGACAGCAACCTTTGTAGCTGGAGTCAGATGATGACAGACGCTTTTGACTGGACTTGGCAAAGTGGTTCCACCCCCACCCTTAAGACTGGGCCCTCTGCTGACCACAATGGTGGTAATACACATTTTTGGTGCAATATTATAAATGAAAGATAACAAGCAGAAGTAAGGATATTAGCTGGACCACCATGGAAAGAATTCTGATTATTTCATTCTTCTTTTCTAGGTGGTCGGTATCTTTACATCGAGGGCAGCAACGTGACGCATGGGGACGCGGCTCGTCTCATCAGCTCACAGTGTTCTGACCCTGGTCCTCAGTGTCTGCAGTTCTGGTACCATATGTACGGCTCATCTGATACAATGGGCCTCAATGTCTACTTGCTCCAGGACAAAAAGGCTGATGTTGTTTGGTGGAAGAGGAATGATCAAGGAAATATGTGGCACATGGCTCAGGTGGACTTGACAACCACTGGAACTTTCCACGTGAGTTACCAATCTAATATGTTTCTCTTTCGAACCTGTCTAATGTTAGAAACATGCACAGCAAAACACTAATAATGTATTAACCTCTGCACTTAATTTTAGATCATTTTTGAGGGGCGACGAGGTTCCAATGATCAGTCTGATGTGGCTATAGATGATGTATCACTATATCATGGGCATTGCGCAGGTGATTCTGTCCTCCTTCTGATACACACAATTTATACATAAATCACACTCAAGACTGAAAATTGATGCAACTTACTTGATTGCGAAATCTCATTACAGACCTGGCTAAACCAACAACCCCTACTCCCACAACCTTCATTCAAGCTGTAACAGAAGGTCTGGAGATTCCTCCAGAGAACAGCTCAACTACTACACAACCACAAATATCAACTTCATCAAAACCACAGCCACCACCAAAACCCTCCAGTGCTGATGTTCCAACAAGACCACAGCTACCAATAACATCAAGCCCATTAACAAAAGCTACAACTGGACCTCAAACAACAGCTAGACCACAGCTTCCAGATGAAACTCAGCCACAAACAACACTTAAATCAAAACTTCCAACCGCAGCTAATCCACAACCGCAAACAACTGTGCCACAGTTACCAACAACAGCTGAACTACAACCTCCACCTACAGCTAAAGCACAACCTCCAACTGACACTCAGCCACAGACAACAGCCAAGCCACAACCCACAACCACAGCTCAACCGAAACCACCATCTACAGCTCAACCACAGTTACCAACAACCGCCAAACCACAGTCTCCAACTGAAACACAGCCACAAACAGCAGTTAAACCACAACCAACAACAGCTAGACCACAACCTCCAACCACAGTTGGACAACAACCTCCAACTGAAACTCAGCCAGAGCCACAAACACCAGCTGGACCACAACTACCAACCAGACCTAGACCGCAGCCTACAACCACAGCTCAGCCAGAACCACCAACAAAAGCTCAACCACAGCCATCAACAACAGCTAGACCACAACCTACAAACACAGGTCAACCAAAACCACCAACAACAGCTCAGCCACAATCTCCGACAACAGCTAGACCACAACCTCCAAATGACACTCAGCCACAAACAACAGTTAAACCACAACCAACAACAGCTAGACCACAACCTCCAACCACAGCTAGACCACAAACTCCAATTGAAACCCATCCACGGACAACAGTTAAACCACAACAGACAACAGCTAGACCACAACCTCCAAATGACACTCAGCCACAAACAACAGTTAAACCACAACCAACAACAGCTAGACCACAACCTACAACCACAGCTAGACCACAAACTCCAACTGAAACACAGCCACAAACAGCAGTTAAACCACAACCAACAACAGCTAGACCACAACCTCCAACCACTGTTGGACAACAACCTCCAACTGAAACTCAGCCAGAGCCACAAACACCAGCTGGACCACAACTACCAACCAGAACTAGACCGCAGCCTACAACCACAGCTCAGCCAGAACCACCAACAAAAGCTCAACCACAGTCATCAACAACAGCTAGACCACAATCTACAACCACAGCTCAACCAAAACCACCAACAACAGCTCAGCCACAATCTCCGACAACAGCTAGACCACAACCTCCAAATGACACTCAGCCACAAACAACAGTTAAACCACAACCAACAACAGCTAGACCACAACCTCCAACCACAGCTAGACCACAACCTCCAATAGAAACCCATTCACAGACAACAGTTAAACCACAACCAACAACAGCTAGACCACAACCTACAACCACAGCTCAACCAAAACCACCACCAACAGCTCAGCCACAATCTCCAACAACCGCCAAACCACAGTCTCCAACTGAAACGCAGCCACAAACAGCAGTTAAACCACAACCAACAACAGCTAGACCACAATCTCCAACCACTGTTGGACAACAACCTCCAACTGAAACTCAGCCAGAGCCACAAACACCAGCTGGACCACAACTACCAACCAGAACTAGACCGCAGCCTACAACCACAGCTCAGCCAGAACCACCAACAAAAGCTCAACCACAGTCATCAACAACAGCTAGACCACAATCTACAACCACAGCTCAACCAAAACCACCAACAACAGCTCAGCCACAATCTCCGACAACAGCTAGACCACAACCTCCAAATGACACTCAGCCACAAACAACAGTTAAACCACAACCAACAACAGCTAGACCACAACCTCCAACCACAACTAGACCACAACATCCAAATGAAACTCGTCCACAAACAACAGTTAAACCACAACCAACAACAGCTAGACCACAACCTACAACCACAGCTCAAACAAAACCACCAACAACAGCTTGGCCAAAATCTCCAACAACAACTAGACCACAAGCTCCAACTGACACTCAGCCACAAACAACACTTAAACGACAACCAACAACAGCTAGACTACAACGTCCAACCACAGCTCGACCACAATTACCAATCACGGCTGGACCACAGACTTCAACTGAAATGCAGCCACAAACAGCAGTTAAACCACAACCAACAACAGTTCGACCACAACCTCCAACTGACACTCAGCCACAGCCACAAACACCAACTAAACCACAACTACATACCACATTTAGAACGCAGCCTACAACTACAGCTAGACCCCAACCTACAACCACAGGTCAACCAAAACCACCAACAACAGCTTGGCCACAATCTCCAACAACAGCTAGACCACAACCTCCAACTGACACTCATCCACAAACAACAGTTAAACCACAACCAACAACAGCTAGACTACAACCTACAACCACAGCTCAACCACAGTTACCAACCACAGCTGGACCACAGGCTCCAACTGAAACGCAGCCACAAACAGCAGTTAAACCACAACCAACAACAGTTCGACCACAACCTCCAGCCACAGCTAGACCACAACCTCCAACTGAAACTCAGCCACAGCCACAAACACCAACTAGACCACAACTACACACCACACCTAGACCACAGCCTTCAACCACAGCTAGAGCACCACCTACAACAACAGGTCGACCAAAACCACCAACAACAGCTCGGCCACAATCTCCAACAACAGCTAGACCACAACCTCCAATTGAAACCCATTCACAGACAACAGTTAAACCACAACCAACCACAGCTAGACCACAACCTACAACCACAGCTCAACCAAAACCACCAACAACAGCTCAGCCACAATCTCCAACAACAGCTGGAGCACAACCTCCAACTGACACTCAGCCACAAACAACAGTTAAACCACAACCAACAACAGCTAGACTACAACCTCTAACCACAGCTAGACCACAACCTCCAATTGAAACCCATCCACAGACAACAGTTAAACCACAACCAACAACAGCTAGACCACAACCTACAACCACAGCTCAACCAAAACCACCAACAACAGCTCAGCCACAATCTCCAACAACAGCTAGAGAGCAACCTCCAACTGACACTCAGCCACAAACTACAGTTAAACCACAACCAACAACAGCTAGACAACAACCTCCAACCACAGCTAGACCACAATCTCAAACTGAAACTCGCCCACAAATAACATTTAAACCACAATCAACAAATAGACCACAACCTCCAGCCACAACTACGCCAAAACCACCGTCAACAGCTAAGCCACAACCACTAACAACCACTAGACCACAACCACCGACCACAACTCAATCACAGCCAGAAACAACAAGTGGACCACAACCACCTCCAACCACAGTTAAACCCCTAACCCCAGGAGTTACACCACAAACCACAGCAACACTGAGACCACAAACCACAACAACAGTGAAACCACAGCCTACATCTACAGCTACATCACAATCTACAACAGCTAGACCCCAACCACCAACTACAGCTGTACCAAGTAAGTTATAAGGCTGCACTCCCTATTTAAAGACAGACTGAGTGTTTTTAATCATGTATACTTTACGCCTCACACGTTAGGCACTGTTATTTATTTGGCAAATTATAAACTGAAACAACTAAATAGTCCTTTTTCACACATAATAACCAAAAAACTTAACATTTTGTATGGCATCCTTTGGCCTTGATAACAGCTTGCATTCTTGCTGGCATTGTTTTTATGTACTTTTCTACAATCTCTTTTGTTATTGAGTTCCAAATAGTTTCTAGGTGTTCCCACAGACTTTATTTAGATGAAACTTTTGTGCGATCAATCTTTGAATCTACTAAATCCCAAATTTGTTCAATAGGATTCAAATCCAGACTTTGACTTGGCCAGTCCATCAGTTCCAGTACTCCAGATTCATTTTTCTTGGTCAAATAGTCTCTGCACAGCTTTGAAGTATGCTTGGGGTCATTGTCTTGTTGGTATATGAACCCACGCCCAATCAGATTCAGTCGAGAAGGGATTCCATGAATTCACCTTTTTATACCCAAATTTGAGCTGGTTCACTGGGCTTCTCTGAGAAGTCAGAAATTAGTCAAGCATAACATTCAACCACTAAAACTAATTTTTCTGTTCAGGAATGCAAGTAAATAACTATAATTTGACATATTAATCACTATTTTTTCAGTATTTTTGTAAATCAGTAAATTTGAAAATTCATAGACAACAATAATAATTATATTTTAGAATTAAAAATATCATTTTGGTTAAAGAGCAATTACATATTGGTATATTAACCATTACAGAAACATAAAAAATGATTTTGGTAATTATCAATGCTGTTAATTTAGGGCAGCTGTGGCATAAACCTTACTTTGGGTGGTGATCTAATAAATTTGTTAAGCACTGTATATATAGTACAAACTGATTGTACAGACAATTTTTGTAATTTTAAGCTTAAAACTAAGTATACACTATGTCTCTACCTTTTTGTCTTTCTCTATAGCACCCTCTTGCCCACAGAACAGTCATTACACTACTTGCATCCCTGCCTGCAGTCCCACCTGTGCACACCTGCATGGCCCACCACGCTGCAGTGACAATGTGGGTTGTGAGCAGGGATGTACATGCGATGAAGGCTTTGTGCGGAAATGGACGGTTTGTGTGCCTGTCCAACAGTGTGGATGTGTGGACAGGAATGGTGCTGTGCATCACGTGAGTGAGTTCAGAATGACTCTTCATCAATGGCACTAAATATGTGGTGCTGATTTTCAAATACTCAGAACTACTTTCCTAAAGCCCAAGCATTATTGTTAAAAATGGTACATGTGGAGATTAAGGTCCAAGCAGCATGATGACTCTCTCTTTCTTGTCAGTTCGATGAAGTGTGGTACACGAATCACTGCAGTCAGAAATGTGAATGTGAGGAACACCATGGTGTGGGGAATATTGACTGCGACGACAAAGATGAGTGCGATGGAAATGCTGTCTGCCTTCAGAATGACGAGGGCAATTATCACTGCTATTCTACAGGTGCTGTAAATGCCAACAACTGACTCTGTGATGTGTCTGAACCATACATCCTACTTACTAATTTAGAAATTGCTCTACACTTGTTGTTCCCCAGGCTTCAATGAGTGTTCTATCACAAGAGACTCTGAGTACAAAACCTTTGATAAAATGAAGTATGACTTTGAAGGCGAGCACTCATATGTGCTGGTCCAGACCAAAAACGGGCGAAATAATCTTCCAGATGTCTACATTGAGGGCATCAGTACACAAACCGTACATGATGACGATGACAGTCAGCATCATGACAGTGGCACTGATGATGATGATGACGACGATGACGATGACGATGATGAGGACGATGACGAGGACGATGACGATGAAGATCATGAGGAACACCACAGATTACAAGAGCTTAAGATCAGAGTGTACAATCACACCATGGAATTCAAGAAGAAACGGAGGCTGGTCGTAAGTTTCAAGGGCATTTTTAGCAACATGCTGACTCCATCTCATTTTCCTGCGGCGCCTTTTCAGCAGACACAATATTTTGTTCGTGGGATACTATCAGATTTCTGCCCGCCCACAAACATTTGTGAGAGTGCTGAGGGAAATAACCAGCACTCCCTCACATTTCCTCTGTGAGGTGTTACGACAGCAGTGAGGCAGATGATGTGTTACGTGCTGAATTATTCTCTGTCATATGTTATTTCCCTATTGGCACTTTACACATGTTTGTGTGTTTATGAGAGAGAGAGAAAGAGAGTGTTAAAAAAAAAAAGCTGAAATATTAACATTACATTTATTCCGGAGTCAGACATTATCATCTAAGCAATAAAGCAGTCTGAGCTTTTGGCTAGTACATTGTGTTAAATATCCAAAGAACACTGGTACTCAAGCTTGAATGTACTGAAGCACTAACTGCAATTTTTTAAAAACCGGATAGCTCACATTTTCTAATTCATACAATTAGAAATACAATCATTTGTTCAAAGAGGCCTGAATCCACAATTAAAAAAAAAAAAAAGTCATTATCATGGTCAGAGTGACTTTTAGGAAAATGAAAATTATATTTTCAACATTACCAGAACATCAACTTTCATTCATTTGCTCATAAATGACAAATGTAAGTTTCGGCCCAAGAGGGGCTAGTTTATTACCACAGATTGCCAAAGTCATTAGGATTCATCCTGTGGGGACCATGAGTGTCTGTACCAAATTTCATGCCAATCCATCGAATAGTTGTTGAGATATTTCAGTCTGAACGGTGTTGAACTGATCCACCAAGTGACTGTCATCCCTAGAGCCATTTTGTAAATCCCTGCACACAACATATGTAATCATACAAGAATGAATACTTGATAAGACACGTCCTCTTACACATTATGAATTGCATTGGCACATACCCTTCTCCGTCTCCTTCCAGGTGGATGGAAGGATAACTAATAGTCCTGTCTCACCGACTGCTGGTCTAAACATCTATGAGCATTCTTCACACATCTATCTGAAGACAGACTTCGGCCTGTCAGTGAAGTTTGATGGACACGGTAGAGCAGGTAACTATACTTCACCTAGTTAAACAAGTCTAAAAGAATTAGCAGTAGTCCTGGATCTTGTAGGATTCATAACAAGTTCATGATACCATCCCATGTCAATGTAAGTGCTGTAAAGTGAGCTATACAATGAATTCACTCCCATGGTATTGTTGATTTTGTGCCCGCAGAGATCATTCTCCCACGCATATATAAATGGAGGGTAGGGGGTCTGTGTGGGAACTTTGACGGTCAAAAGCAGAATGACTGGATGAAGCCAGATGGGACCAGGGCTTGGAACGTTCAAGAGTTTGGAGAGAGCTGGAGAGTGTGAATATCAGATGGTTGTAAGGATGAGCCATGGCACTTAAAAATACCCTGTAGAGGTTTTGACCACTAGCAGAAACATGACTGTGGCAGTTTACAAGACGACTCCACACTAGGGCTGCACGATATATTGTTTCAGCATCGACACTGCAATGAGTATATGCACAACCATTATACAAAGTCATATTGCAAAATGCTCAATGTAATGCGAGGCAAATTAACTCCAACACACCATGCTACAACTTGATACAGTGAGAAAACTCACGCGGTTCTCACTTCAGTGATTAATCTACTAGAAGAGCACATCTGATATTACATCCATATTAAAACCAAAGCAGTGGCCACTAGTCACCAATCACAAAAATGAGAAATGCCTGTTTTCTTTGTTCGATAAACTGATCAAGTGCACTTCTTCACCACAGCACATAGCAAACTGACAGCTGTGCATGTGTATCGGCGACACTATAACAGACAATGTCACCCGGATGTTAGAGGAAGGCATTAATTTTGGCGGCTTTTGAGTGCATGTGCTCCCATTGTCAGTGGCAATCCCTATGCTGGTTAAAGGGTGAAGGGGCAGGTCCATGCCCTAATGTAAGAAATGCTCAAAAACCACAATGCACACACAAAACTTGCTGTTGGATAACAATGGGCCTATATATCGCGATGTCAGTGTTTTCCAGTATCATGCAGCCCTACTCCATAATATCTGTCACTTTATAAAATAAGAACAAACAGAATTCAAGGAGATTTTGTTTTTTTCCTTAGACAACACACCCCCTCCCAAACCCGAGCTGCCAAACATGACTTGGCATAAATACAACCAGTGAAAATGATGTCCAGTTTTTTTGTTTGTCTGTTTGTTTGTTTTATCTCCAGCTTCTCAGGACCATAAATACATGATGATGACAACTTCTTGCTATTAAACAAAAAGTATATCATGGTAAAAAGACTGCCAGTTTCTACAGCTGCACTATTCTGCCATTTTGTTTCTATTTTTAAACAGTTACTCATCTCTTTGAAATCTCTATTATCTTTGCTCTTCTGAAGAATTCTTCATACACTGTGATATCAGACTTTACTGTTAGTGTCATTTCCATACTATTTATTTAAAGGTGATGTTTTTGCGGCTGTGCACATCCTGTGTGCCTATGTTACACAGTAACGGCCACATTGAAATAAATGACAATGCATGACTATAAATGGATTATTTATCACTATTTTACACTGCTGTAAAGAAATTCAATGTGCAACACATGATTTATTAGATAAGTTGCTTGCAGTTGTTGCACTGGTCAAATAAACAGCATAGGTAGATTTGTGTCGCCATTTCAGTGTCCCAGGTATAGCTCCAACTGCATTCTTGACATGTCTACAGTCTGAATGTGTAACCCATTATCTACCTGCAGAACTAAATAAAGCCTAATCATTACACAAAGGCAGACTGTTACAGAATGCCTGTAACATGATAGCATTCCGTGAAGACAAGAAGTTGTTTTTTTTTCCTCTGGCAAACAATGAGATTATTCTTGTCAGGAGTGTACCTGTGGATAGGTGTCTGTTTTTGAACGTCTGCGATATATGTGTGTATAGATATGCTCTAGTTACACTCAGCAGTCACACACAGTCATGGACTGGTTTGCATTGTACTTCTTTCTCCTGTTGGGGTTGCTAACTCATGATGATGGTGAGTGAAACATTATCACATTTAATGATGAGCTGTTAAATTAACAAAGTCAAATTAACCTTTGTATCTTATTTAACTAGCGAGCTTGATTCTTATTGTTCTTTCATTTGATTGAAAAAACCTAATTGACTGCCAAATGACTAAATAATTTAATATTACATGACTCAGCTGATTGGATTATTTCAAAACATAATGATAAATAGTTCAATGCTCACAAGCGCGGTAAACTAAAAATAAAATTGCTGTTATACTAGGTTATTGTCCTCAGGTGCTTCGTTTTATTTTTAATTAATCACTGACTTGGTTTATAGGTCATAAGCAGTTAAAGTACTAAGTAAACAGCATCTACCTGTTTTCATATTACATGCTGATGAGAAGTCATTTATGAGTGTTAACTGTCCTAAGTGTGAAAATTACCTTCATAAATAGGCATTAAGAATTACAGATCAATAATTCAGTTCTTTTCTTAATTAAGAAAATAGGTTTAATTATATAAATGTTTTAAGATTTGATGATGGGAAGTGACACCATTCAGACAACTGATAGTTATACAGACACAGGTGACCAATGGAGAAAAGCAAGGAAGAAGTGGAGAAAACTGGCAAGAGATTCAATGTTAACTCTACTCCTTTCACTATACTGAACGAACATGTGGTTTTTTTTTGTGTGTGTGTGTGTGTGTGTGTGTGTGTGTGTGTGTGTATGTGTCTCCTAATCTGACATTGAAAATTACATTAATGCCATGTAATCCATACACAGTCTAGACATAATTCCTTTAACAAGTATTAGTCTTCTAAAACACTTTGGTGAACTGCTGTTGCACCTGAAAATCAATCGTTCTCTTAGAGCTGAAGGAAAAGTGAGTGTATCTAGCTCTCTGAGAACCATCAATGTCACATCTTACAGGGAAGACTGAACACCAGTGCCCACTTTTGCTGCACCAGACAGCTCACCGTGACATCCATGCCAGTCTTCTTCTCTTTAATCTGGAGCAAAGGCTCAACTTAAATGTTGTTTTTCCTGAATTCCAATGAAATGTCATGTCACTGTCCCTTTTCATTTTCTAGCTCAAATAGCAGCTCCCACAGCCACACCAACAGGTAATATCCACCACACCACTTCACAGCTCCCATTCATCCAGTACAATATATTCTGCCTCCCCCTAAACCCCACAATGATCAGCAGCACCTCTTTCGTGTCTCTCAGCTGCATCCAACAAAGATGTATCAAACATTTTCACCACTCTCATTCTGATTTGGAGTAATCTGCGCGGACAGGACATTCTGACAGCTCCAACCTGCAGCCAAAACATTTCACAGAGATCACAACTGCAACTACTACTCCCATTACAACTACACTACCTGCTATAGCACAAGCTGTGCTATGATCTTACTGTACCGTTAAAAATGATTTTGTAAGTCACCTGAGTGATCTTGAAATAGTAATAAATTGGTATAGTGCTGAGCTTTTATACAGCTGTGCTGTGTGTGCAGGCTGTGCAGGTCCACCCATGCTGTGCTGCTCTGGCCATAACTCCAACTGCTTCAGGGGGTGTTTCTGTGATGAGTTCTGCGTGAAATATGACGACTGCTGTCCTGACTATAGGTCAACCTGCACACAACGTAAGTGGTACACAGTTATGTCAGTTTAGGATATGAGATTGAGATAGGGTTTAAGATTTATAGTGCGAATCTTTCCTTCTTGATTACAGGTTTTTCCACTGCACTGGTAAGAGGACCCAGGACAGCAAGCAGAGCTACATCTAAACTGGCATATAATGGCACAGCTTCATCACCCACAGTCTTGACAGCAACAGCACCCAGTACAACATCTGCATTATTGAGTTTGAGCACAACTTCAGCCTCCATCGTGTCTGCTCCTACATCAACCAGCCAAACAAGCACCAGTACATCTACACCTGCGGATAACAGCACAACTCCATCAGTCTCTATAACAACAGCACCCAGCACAACAAACAGCAATAAAACCGCTATGCTAGCAGACATCAGGACAACTTTAATATCCACAGCGTCTGATTCTATAGCACCTAGCACAAAAGGTGTCACTGCGACATCTACACTGCTGAAAGGGCGTACAACTCTAGCATCCATTCTCTCTGCGACTAAAACAACCAGCCAAACAAGCAACAGTCCATCTACACCTGCGGATAACAGCACAACTCCATCAGTCTCTATAACGACAGCACCCAGCACAACAAAGAGCAATACAACCGCTATGCTGGCAGACATCAGGACAACTTTAGCATCCACAGTGTCTGATACCACAGCACCCAGCACAACAGGCAGCACTGCAACATCTACACTGCTGGAAGTGCATACAACTTCAGCATCAATAGTCTCTGCTAGTACAGCAACTAGCCAAACAAGAACCAATACCACATCTACAGGACTGAATGTGGGAACAACCTCAGCATCCATAGTCTCTGCTACTTCAGCAACCAACCCAACCGGAGGCAATAGTGCATCTGCAGTACTGGATGTGAGCACAACCACAGCACCCACAGTCTCTGCTTCTACAGCAGCCAGCATGATAAATAGAAGCACTACATTTACATCAGCAGATATGAACCCAATGTCATCATCCAGGGTCTTTGATACTTCAGCACCCAGCACAGCAGGCAGCAGCACTACCTCTGCACTTGTAAATATCAAAACAACATCACCATCTACAGCCTCTGATACGACACCACCAAGCTCAACCAACGGAAGTATGTGTATACCAGGAGATGTCAGCACCAGTACTTTCTCTACACTAGCTGATACCAGCACAGCTTCAGTCTCTCTTATGACAGCACCCAGCAGTGCATCGACAGACATCAGCCCATCTCCGTCATCTACAGCCTTTTCAACAGCAGCACCGAGCACAACAAGCAGCACTACTGCACTGCTCGATGTGAGCACAGGATCAGTGTCCATAATGTCCACTACTACAGCAACCAGTCAAAAGAGTAGCAGTACTACAGATACACCATTAGATGGCCTCACAACCTCAGCATTCACAGCTCCAGGTTGGTCACTGTGATTGTCTCTGCTGGAGTCTTTTCAAAAGGTCACATTTGAAGAAATACATTCAAAGTAGGCCATTTATTCTTTATCTCACTGCTGAAAATGCATTGGCAATTTTTAGTCAAATCTATTTTTTTTATTGCATGCATCAGGTTCTGAGTCAACAATGACAGTGAGTTAGTGAGTCATCTTGTCTGGCACACTCACTCAACACCTCAGGCACCTTTTGACAGTTTCCTTGTCCTCATGGCAGGGACAACACTGACAGGAAGTAGTACAACTCTGGACACCAGCAGTGTTGCATCTTCAACAGCAGACGGCAGCAAATCTGAAGTTTCGAGCAAAAGCAAAGATTCCAAGACCACCACCAGCTCAAATAACGGTACGGTCTGTAGGTCGCATGTATTTCAGTGATGTAGCAGTTTGAATGGTAAATAAATTTCTATTTGCACCTTCCTTTTTTCAGTTGCCAAAATAGTGACGGTTCACCTAAAAGTTTCTGTTTTATCCAGTAGTGAGGAAAATAAGGATGTGATGTTACAGGCTGTATCTGAAGTACGTACAAACAACCTTAAAATATACATCATGCTGCTAGAGTATCACAAAAAAATAAAACAGTTCTGTACATGACTCTGTTGCTCACCTTATAACTGAGTGTCTTCTTTGTCACAGTTTATATCCCAGACTCTTCTCCAGCAGAACTGTGAGGGCTGCACTACAACTATCAGACACATCAAACCCACCTGAGAAAGGAGCCCCCCAGGAGTGACTACAGCTGTACTGTGATGACAGACGGCACAACTCTCAGAAACAACTGAGTAATCTGTTAAAACTGAGTAATCTGTCAAAGATCACTGCTTAGTTACTCAAAGCCTTAAGCAATAAAATGACCTAAAACCACAAATTTATCCAGCAATATCTGATGAGAGTTAACTGCAGGCTGAGCAGCTGACAACAGTCAATTAGTAAACTTTATGTTGATATTTACATAACAAGTTTATGTTTACAACAAATAGAAACAAAGCATGTACCAGAGATACATAATTTAGGTTTGTACCTTTTAGCAGACAACAATATATGCAGTATAAATGTTTTACTCTAATACATCGATATATCCCAACTGAACAGACTGAACACTAAAGACAATGACAGATTCAAATGTTTAGGTTTGACTTTAAAAGGTATCAGCGCGTGTATCAAATACATGACTTACAAAGTGTATATGGGATGTGAAAACAGCATCCAGTGCCTGAAATATTACTTATTAAAGCTTCCTCAAAGCATTTTACAGCACAAAACAAGGATGCTTAAATTCTCTCAAACAACTACAGCAGACCGTGAGCACAGACTCCTTCACGAATCGTGACTGACTAAACAACAAACAAAACTTTTAACCACGAGAGAAGACACCAGCAAGCACGGAGACAGACGGAGATGTACCTGACTCACCTTTTTCGACGTCAAAGCCAATTGTCCTCTCTTTCGTGGACGTGAAGTGGTCAATATCCATGTCATATTCAGTGATGTCCCACTGCACTTGTAGCTGTGGTGGTCATTTAGTTTGTGGACAGAACTCATTTCCTTCATCTCCGTCGGCTAACGTGAAGTGAAATTACGTTAGCAACGCTTGAAAACAAGCTAGCTAAACTTATTTAGCAGTTAAATGACTTTAACTTTCCGTCCCAAAGACCAGAGTGCGACTTTCTCATTTCACAGTTCACGTCGGTGTCTTTTCCAGAAATGTGTCCGTTGTTTAGCAGTAGTCGTGAGTTTACTTTTTGTTAACATTAACCTCGTCTTTCTGTCCTTAAGTAGCCTCCACGACTGCCTGGACTGTGAGGGTGCAATATCGTTTTTGACCACACAAATTGAGTGACATTTACCACTAGAACCCAGGGGGGCGCTGTTTCACCCGTTTCAGGGATCACAGTGAAAATAGGGGGACGAATAAGACGCCTCTGCGCCTAAGAGAAAATGGCATTGCGTTTAATTGTTTTTGCTACTGCAATAGGCATAGGTTGCAATTTGAGCTAATTTAAGAGTGGAGTTTCGTTGTGTTTTACTCTAAGACATTATTTGATGGATATTAATATTTGTGTCTGTATCATGCATGCTTTTATTTATTCAAAGGTGATACTCTTTCAGCTGTGCAAATGTCAGAATGTTAGTTGGCAGCTTGGTCACACACAAGTCATCATGAGCATCCACAGAGAAATTATACTGAGTGTGGGTGATCATATAGGAATAATTGTGGGGATATATGCGAAGTTATACACGAAGTTACACAGAAAACTGAACAAGGTGTTAAAGCAGTGACTTTTCACTGTTAGCCAAGCCTGTCTGTCCATCCATAAACTTTACTTTCTCAGTGTTCCCAAGTGTCCCTTATATTTGTTAACTTTTAAAATAAGGCCTTGAGTTAAACAAGTATAACGAAATATTAAAAAGTAGGACATGTAGCAGCTTGCAATGATCACTGAAATGAAAAAACAGGCCGGTCAACAGCTGTAGTTAGAGTGTCTGATCAAATAAGCTATTGTGTGTTTCATGTCCATCAGCCTGACTGTACCTACTCTGGTTATTCTCTCTTGTCTTTGTTCTTGTACTGATTTTACTTGGTCATGGGTAGTTTATCCATTATTATGAGCTAATAGAATCTTCATTTTGACAGATAAACTCAACCTAATGTTAAAATTTGATAGCTTGTTTTATATAGAGATTCATGTTTCCAGTGCCTCTGTCATAATTGCCATATTCTACAGAGTGTTAAAGCATCATTAGAATATATGGATCATTTATCGCTATCTGATAATGATTGTAGAAAAAAAAACATGTAATGTGCAATAAATGATTATTCAAATGTTGGTGCCGTTGGTCAAATGCTGTCACAAATGGATCCAGTCCAACAAAAAGCAGTACCACATATACACCACTAGATGGCAGCAAAACCACAGCAAACTGTTCTATGGCGCGTCGCAATGGATTTGCATTTAATGAAAGGATAACCCTTTGAGCAGTGGCATCTCATTTTCAGGCTGTAAATACACGTTACACAAGCATAAACAGGAAGTTTTAAGATGAGAAAATGAAAATGCTATGAGGCAGCAGAAAAAGGTAGTGGATCTCAGAAAAAGAGGTAGATTATTCCGGTTGATTGAAGCTTTGTACTGCAATTCTGGGGACAAAGAATAGGGAATGTTGTATATGTGTGAGTGGACAAGAAAATCAACATCAAACCAAAAACTGCTTCAAATAGGATGGTCAAATAAAAAACACATTTGAAGATGAACACTGGGACATTAGGCTGATTTAAACTGTAACCAATTAAGCAATTCAAGCATGAAACAATGGTGAGTTTTATATGGACACCTCAAAACAAATATACGTGAGTAAGTGTCAGAGGTATTCCAATGGACAATGTCTGCATAATCAATCATATGTAGAATCAAATGAGAAATGATTCTTTTTCTGACTTGACATGTGAACCAGCTAAGTGAGCAATAAAGTGAACTCAGACAACTGCATGTTCTTTCATAATAAAATCAATGTGGGGCTTAAAGGAGAGTCAAAGATATTGAAACACATTCACTTAATTTGACTGAAGATAGACAACGAGATAACAGCATTTCAACATACACAGTCTCCACTACTAGATTCTCTTTGCCAAAGCTCTTTCAAAAAGTGACATTTGATGAAACACATCTCTTCTTGTGCAGAATATTTGTTCCATCTCTTGCTTTCAAATGTATTGTTGTTCTCAGGGTCAACAATAATCCTCAGTAGTTATGCCACTGCCACACCTCTGCACCCTCAGTAACAAATCAGTTAACAGTTTCCTTGTGCACGTAGAGGGGAGGAGGACCGCAATAGAAACCAGTACGTTACATCCTCACCAGCAGATGGCGGCATATCCACAGATTCTGACTGCAGAACCACCATCAGCGCAGATGAAGGTGCTGTCAGTGAAGTGTATATTTGTCTAATCCAGTGTTGTTGACGGTTTGCGAGGTAGTACTTCTCTCTCTTCAGATGGCTTAATAGAGATTCTCGACACGCAGGTCTGTTTTTTTAACCCATGGGGAGGAAAATGAAGATGTGATTTTAGAGGTTTTATCTTGTATAAGTACATGTAATTTCCATTTAAGCATCATGAAGTTACAGTATCACGAGAAACCATCCATTACATACACCCTCTATCTGTGTAGTCAGTGTGTGTGCTGCTCTCTCAGTTTGTCTCCAGCAGAGCTGTAAAGGATGCGCCCTGAACATGAGACATGTCACACCAGCATCCCGTGAGCATCCCGTCAAAATTCATTGAGTGTACCGAGGAAAGCATTTACTGAGCGCTGTTGATTAAGGTGCAGCTGGTCCTGAGATGTTGAGAGGTGCTGCAGCGAGGCCCCACTCTTGGGTGCGTGAGGTTTATTGTTAAGTTTATAATTATGCAGTTTTTTTTTCTGACAAATTAGCCTCCTTTCCCAGTCCCTGTCAGCCAGCTTTCCAGATGGTTTCCTGTGATATTTTGTATTGTGTCCTTTAGTCACTTGTGTGTAGGCCTGTTGATCTGTTCTGACAGGAAAGTTTTGACTGGACTCAGCCTCTCTAGAATGAACAAAATGAATTCAAATCCAGCTTTCAACCATCATCAGCATTTGAAAAATGTAGTTTTGTCATGAGGGGAGACTCTGTGCTGTCATTGTACACTGATGAATAAAGAAGCCTGCATTTCTTACGCAGTTTTCATAATGTCATATTCTTTCACTCACATAACATTGTGTGGTTCTGTCGAGATGCGATTTACAGTGTTGTAAGGGCATTATGAAAGGTGATCAAAAGTGTAATTAACAAAGTACAATTGCATTGCATGCATACATTAAGAAAATCACATCATGGAGAAAAAAAAATACTGTGGATTTTTCATAATTATGGTGATGCAACAGCCTGTCACAAAATTGAACTAACTTCATCAATTCCACCCAATTCTGTGCGACATATAGGCCTATATGACATAAATGAAATAAAATTGACATGTTGATGATTTTCCATTATTTCTCATTATTATTAATGACGTATAAAAAGGAAGGGCGGAAGGGGAAGTGTTAATAATTACTTCTCACGTCAAATCTTATATAACGAAATGAGCCAAACTGACATATTTATGCCGTCAGCGCTGTCCGGTCAGGGTTAAATATTTAGGCGAGCACGTCCAAAACATCAAGGCGGCGTTGTTTGGCCAGGTAGGATCCACACGTGTTGACCCCAGCACTTCAAGGGAGGAGGATGAGCCAAAAATTTAATTATGAGGGAAGAAGAGGAAACCGCATGGCCTCGGGGACCGCCGGTGTTACCCGGCATAACCTCCAGGAGCGGATAGCTCAAATTAGACCAGCATTGTCAGTCCAGACCCACCTTTGACCCCGGAGATTTAATTGCACGGAGGCGCTTGGTGCAAATAAGTTTCTGTGCGTCTTCCATGCGTTTTCGTGTGTATCTGCGTGATCGCACTACAGCCCCTCTGCTCAGCTGCCAGTCTGCTAATCTGAAGCGTCCTCCGCTGATTCCGCGCAAAGGTAGACGATGGCGACGTGTGGTGCAAATCAGAAGCGTGTGCTCGCTTAAAGCTGCTCTCCGCTATCCCACAATTGGAGCTGATTCTACAGAGTGAGTCTCGGGTTCACGTTTCGCCACAGCTTTGTAAACTTAGATCATATGGGGTCACTGAGGGGTTGAAGCGGCCCTGTAGCTGCGCGTCCAGTCTCCAAAGATCAGTTACAATGTAATGGCAAAGGAATGTCGCTCAGTCCCGGCTATTGCATGCAGCCTTTGGCCATAATTAGAACCAATGTGAGAGTGGGATGTCATTTTATTTTATTCAGAAACATTGTTTGCATTTACATTTTGCAGGCATATGTTAAAGTATTGGTTGATGCTGCAATATAGGCAGGAGTCACGTCTTATAGAGTGAAAGACACAATTTACAATTATGCTTTCTGTTCATATTTAAATAATCACTTTATGAATGTAACCTTAAATTTCAAAGTCTAATAGAAATGCTTGTAAATGCTTTTATCTCAAATGCAGTACGATAATAACCCTTATCTAATTTGTTCAATGTGTGAGTTAAACTGAATTCAGAGAAGGGAAAATCCAGTTTCAGGTCAAGGCTCACACAAACACACACACACACACACACACACACACACACACACACACACATACATACACACAGTGTCCATGCTGTCCACACCATCAGTCTGTTGAGGTATCCCTGTGGTGTGTGCATGTCGAAGGCCCCGTTGTTATTGATCCTGATTGGGCCTCACAGGAGGAGATTCCGGCCTGCCATTGACCCACACTTCTCCATGTTTCCACCCTTCTCTCAGATCATCAGAGGCAGCAATCTCCTCCTGCCTGCCGGCCAGCCTGCTTGCGTGAGTTTTCTGATTGTCAGATGGAAGGGGGAGAAAGGGGAAAAATGAACTTACTACAGGTTTTGCAAAATCACTAGCAGGTCTTGCCTGAGTGGTCCGCACTGACGTTTTTCTGGCTTGGTGACTGTCAAAACATCCACCCCCACCATGCATTCATACCCTCCCTCCTTCTCCTTCGAAAGCTTGTGGCTCACAGGCTGCTCTCCTCTTCAAAGTAAAACTTCTCCACCATGTGGCCTGTGTTGAATTTTTGTGTTGACGGCTGCCCAGTGCTTATGAACTCCTCGTAGGGGTCCTTTTTCTCCTCGTCGCTGCCTAAACACTTGAAAAGTGTCATGGCAAGGAAGGAGTAGAAGAGCATGACAAACAGGATGTAAAAGTAAGCATTGTCGTAAGTCTCCCTGGAACTGGAGATGGTGGACGCTGGACTGGTGCTGGACAGAGGGCTCACTGTGCTGCTGGAGACAGTCACGTTGATTTGTTGTCCATTGATGTCTATTCCCGTGTCCTCCAGAATCTGCTGGCATCTGGAGAGAAAAGGAAGCAGAAGGGTCCGGTTCATGCGTCTCATACCAGAATTGAAGGTGTCTTGACAGACACTGAGTAAACCAAAAAACGTTAGATGGAAAAGGGACCAGGGCAGCTGAGAAAGGACCACAGATGGAAAGTGTGAGAGGCAGGCACTCACCACTTTAGGAAAGGCACGCTGTGAGTCATCCACCCACTCTTCAAGAGACTTGATAAGGTGGTGTGTCAGAGATAATACCCACTCCTTTTCTGTCCTATCGGATGCAGCCAAAATATATTTTAAAAAAAAGCACAACTGCATGCTCAGAATGATTTGTACAGAATATTGTTTTTTTCATTTTCATCTGAAATGAATCAGTCATACACTCCACAATTCTTCAAGGAAATTCTGCCTCAAAGTATTTTCTAAAGCTCCCTTTTAACTCTTTTTCCTATCTGAAACTTCTTTTTTTTTCTCAGCCTGTCCTCTCTTTGTGCTCTTTCCTTCACTTTCAATTTGGGGTCTTGGAAGCTGCAGAGACGCTTGGATTGTTGTCAGCTCCGGTCAAGTAGTCTACTCATTTCAAAGAGTGTTGGGGTCAGAGGTTAAGTTGTCTCCAGTGTGTTGCAGCTTGACTGACACTCTGCTCCAAAGCAGCCCCTTTGGCTTTTTCACTCATTGTGTCTTACAAGTTGAGCACTTGTTAAATAAAAAAAAAAAAAAGTTTGCAGAAAGTATAGAAAATAGCGAAATGCGATCTTCCGTTGATCCTACCAGTCGGCTCTGTGACAATGAGCATATAAACAAATGTGATAACACACAAATGCATGCTTTTAGAATATATTAAAACACAAAAACAAACCTTCAGTGTGTTTGCATGCATGCTCACTTCATACACATACCATGAATGACATGGACAGCTGCATACCTGATCCCTAAACCCCCAGGATAAAAGAAAGAACAACGACAAGGAGTGGTAAAAATGCACCGGTGATATCTGTAACCTTTGAGGAGTCTGCCAACTGGGTGAACAGTGTTTTCGTCTCTGTTTGGCAGTGACAGCCAAAACCCTTCTGAACCCTGTACAGCCATGTCAGTGACTGATGGCCTGGTGTGACTGTTGGCCGCTGTGCTTCCATAATTTATAGCAGCTCTGCTTTAGCCATTAAGGGGTGTGAAGGAGCCCCCAGGGAGCAGGAATTTGTCCGAAAGGAGTGTTTATGAAAAGGGATATATTTATGATTTAGTGCTTGAGGAGTGTGCACGAGGGATGCCGCTCACAAAGAAAGAGTTTTGTCACAATCCCACTCGAGAATTTAGGAATCCTATGATGGCCAAGGCATGACCTGCCCTGCTCTGCCTCTGACTGGCTTGATGATTACGCTTTGCTCGTCTCGCTGAAAGAAAAGGAAGTTCTTGTAGTTGCCAAAATTGTCAACCTTAATAATTTCTTCTAAATACAACTCATTTATGACAGTATAGGCAGCAACCTAGTTGTACAGAGTGAGTAAAAAACATAAACTTTCTTAACAGCTCAAAATTATTAACTGTAACAAGATCCAGTGAAAGTGTAGACATGCCAGTCACTTTGGTGGATGAAAGAGATGTGAAGGCAGCTAACAGTCCAATCACAACGTGACACTTGCTGTAATAATTTAATTCCATGCCTTGAACAGAATCAACACTGTATTTAAAATGATTGAAATAGCGCTAAGCCGTGACACAACACAACAAGTCCAGAGCTCCCCTTTCAAAGATCAGTGGATGGACTGCCATTGATCCATCAGACCCTGCTAATGTTCAGTCAAATGAACCAGAGGGGAGATGATGGCTCTAAGCATATAAAGATATTTATTCATCAATGAATGAAAGAATGAGCGCATGAGTGCCATATAAACAACACAAAGCAGGTATTAACAGTTAGACCCCACAGTTAAAAATGAATATGCATTATCATCTGATAAGAACGCAAACATCTGTCGACACTGCTGTTCAGTGTTACATTGTGACTGGATGTGTATTGGATGTGGCTTCACATCTCTTTTATCCACCATCAGCGAGGACTATGAGAGAAATGTAATCACCAGGCTAAGCCAATCAGAGGCAGAGTATGGCAGGTCACGCCTTTGCCAGAGTAGGATTCCTTAATTCGCATCCTTATGCTGATCTGGATTTAGATAGAAGGTAATAACAGATGGATTAAAATGCAAAGAAAGAAAGAAAGAAAGAAAGAAAGACTCTCCAGTTAACTGATGAAGTAAAGCACAGGGCTGTCGACAGGATTTTAGAAATACCGAGGGCTCCTCACTACTCTCAGACAGGTTTGACTAGACAATAATCACTCAATTCAATCAATTTAATTATCAATTATACATTTTCTAAATTTAATTTCCTAACATGAAGGTCTGAATGGAGTTTAAAAGCCTTCTCCACACTTCCAAGAATAAATGTTTAAGTCTTTAAGGCTATATTTATTATTTATGTTGGCCTAAAATTAACATAAACATGCCGGGTGTAAAAATGCTAGAATTATCTTGTAAAGTACCGTTCATGTGTAAGTTTGTAATATAGAATGTAAACTTCTCATAAGTTGCTTAAAAAAAAAAAAAAAAACATGATTGACCTCAGTCTCCTCAATAGTATCTACGGCCCTGGTATCCAGTGAAAGACACCCACTCAAAGTCACAACCTTCTGCATTTTCATACAGTTTATTATAAATAGTAAATAGTGCTGTATTGTACACAAAACTTCTTTCAACAAAATCATTTTACGCAAATGTAAATGAAAATTATACAAAAGAAAAAAACATGTATAATAGTGTAAGACTTACTTATAAGCACTTAGGAGCACTTAATACAAGACGCACAGAAGAGACATAACACTTGAGCAATGCTAAATAAATAAGAAATGGAACTAATGTTTGCAAGTTCCTGGTGAAAACTAATTTAACACATGCAAAAAAAAAAAAAGAATAAAATTAACTGTCAAACTGAATAATGTATTCACTGGCAGAGAATTTTTTGGCTTCATGACGTCACGACTACGCTTGCTATTTTTCATCGCTTGATGATTTCCCCTGATTGGTCAATGCACACAACCCAAAATGAGTGACGTTAAAACGAGAGAGAGCATATTTTTTGAGGGTATAATCAGGGGCATTTGATCCGTGTTAATTTACATCACATGAGGTACGACTGTATTGCACTTTCTTTGGGTTGCAGTGGTTTCACTATGACTCCACTCCGCCTCCATTCACACGTCTCTGCTGGTTCTCCCGGTGTAGTCACAAATTCATCTGCAATGTCTTATACAAGAATCACATCAATGTACAGTAAATATTATTTTCCTAAGACATTGTGATGAAGAGAAGAAGCACAGGGGGCCTCAGCTTGCATCTCTGCCACATATTACAAAAATCAAATACACAATCTTGAATGTATTTACTGCCCGTTCCCTTCCCCTCTTCTTTTCCTCTTTAAGCAAGGACAACAAATCGTGTTTCGCTCCTTGGAGCATGACGTGACGCACAAGCAAAGCGATTGCCAGGTAACAGGAGAGGCTGCGCCTTTGGTCCTAATTATTCCAGTGAACCCCCTCCATCGCCATCACTACACCTCCATCTCAACTGTTTCCCCCGTGCTGAGGGAGAAAAACCCCTTCACCCCACGCACCCTCTCTCTCGCTGTCCTCGGGGCTGGGGGTGTTCTCTGGCGATGAATGTCAGACTGGCCGGGAAGCCTCCTGTTCCGGCCATGTTGAGGGTTTCATATAATGAAAGGCACCTGGGGAGAAAAGACAAGGAGGGTTAAGACGAGTCTTTTCATTTTATTCAGCTTAAACTGCTTCAATCTTCTGATGGTCAGCATCAGCAAAAAGTGTGAAATGGGAAGTTAAATGAGAGGTGAAAGCACTGTGAAAGAAGGAAGAGGCGTTTAAGAGCAGATGAGAGCAGGTGAGAGTGGAAACTGGGGTCCTAGGTTAAATAATAAAACTCCAAAAACAGGTGAAGAGCTTTGGCAATCTCTTTCGACATTCTTTGAACCTAATGTGGTCAGTAAAACCAGCCTGAGACTGAGCCTTAACCTGGATCTCTGGCTCTGCTCCACTGATCAATAACAACTCTAAATCTGACCTCCAGTGGGACACATGGTTCTAATCCTGGCCTGCCAAGGGCCATAATCACCCCCTGTTAAAGAGCCCCTTGCCCTCCTTTTACACACACACACGCATACCTGCCTGTGCTCACATATACACATGGACACACACACATTTCACCAAACCCCCAACAGCTACATGTGAGTCTCGCTCAGGACTGGCTAAATTAATGACATCAAGATGTTGCCACTGATGGGCCAGTCAACATGTGGTAGTGTACCTCAGATCAGCCTCAACAACGCACCGCTGCGGCCCGCGCTCTCCCCTCCCTCCTGTCAAACACGCTTTGGGAAGTGGCTCCTTTCATTTGGGCGGCTATCTTTGTTACACAGGGGTCATTACATGGCTAGGTGAGCTACACTGAGGGTTCGATGGGCAAGCTCATCACACGGGGTCACGAAAGGACAGCGAGTGAAAAATGTGAGCGCCGGGATAAGACCTGGACATGCCTCTGCATCAGGCCACGTGGCTAGCTTGATGATGGTAATGTAAACTGAGGCAACCTGGCCACTCGCGCTCTCTGACATACATGTTCAGCGCAGCACAGGGTGATTTGAGAAGCTCGCTCATCAGAGGGGTCTGCACAATTAATGTGGGTTTGAAAATATAAACTAAATCAGCGTAGGGACCTAACCTCTCATCAATTACAGATAATTTAACTTCAAATTTGGAAATTAAAGTCTCTAAACATCCCTAAATCAGTATGAAAACACCAGGTCAGTAAACACTATTTCATGCATACCTTGCTCTGACTGTACTGTCCGTACTGGTAGGATGGATGGTGGTCCATGCCGTAAGCTGGGGAGGTGTAGGAAGGTGGGCAGTAAGACTGGGTACTGGGCAGGGTGGGCATACTGGTCAGGCCTGGCAGTGCCTCCAGACGCTGAGAACCATGACAGCTGGCAGCCATGCCGCCGTTAGGCTCCAGGCCTCCGGTCAGCGGGGAGAGGGCAAAGTCGCTCTGGGACTGATGTGGCACTCCACCTGGGTTCAGCAGGCCCATTACCTGAGGCGACACATGGAGGAAGAATGAGCGATTAGAATAGAACAGAATCAAATAGACAAGACACAAATCCAGTTTTTTTTTTTTTTTACACCTTTCAATTCACTGTTCCTTTCCGCTCAGGTGGGCTAAAGCGGAGGCCTCTCTCCTTGTTCATTGTCAGAAAAACATTATTACTGGCTTCCCTCACGCATGTGGTTTCCCTTTACTCTGCTTGACTGATTGCAGAGCTGATGGTGGCTAAAAAGTTCAACCGTTTAGCCAACCAGTGGTTTCTGTTGGAGTTGTCCTGTCAAATTTATGATGCAGAGGATATTTTTTCACTTTCCCTGCTCTGAGTCACAAGCGGAACAGATAGAAAAGGAATAAAGAGCTGACTTTGGATGGTTGTAATACAAGAGAAATATTTAAACAATAGACTTTTGAGAATGTGATTTGTTTTAAGCAGCAAGAATTCAGTCAGATTTGTATGCACCCATTGATGTGTTGGGCCTCCTCAGAGCAAAGCGGTTTCTCTTATTGTCTCTTTTCCTCTCTCACTTTCTCTTGATGCCCTAAAATCACCGTGTCCTGTGAGGCCGGGGTGAAGAGGCCAAAGGGTACGTGGGAATGAGGGGAGGGGTGTGTTTGGGTATGTGTGTGAGCGCTACCTCTCCTACGTGTGGAATTGTGTATTTAACAGTAGGTGTGTGCGCATGTGCACGCTCATTTGTAATATAAGCGTTTTTTGCTCTGATGTCAGGGGTGTAGGGGTATCAGTGATACATCGTGAACAGCTGCACGTAGGTTTGCGTGAGAAGCCAAGTCGTGAAAATGTCTAAAGAAGTGAAGTTAAAGAGAGAACGAGAGTTACAGTCCATGTAGGAGAAAGCAGAGCTAAAGCAGGACGCAAAAGCAAACATGCTGAAAATAAGCTGGAAAGACCCAACTGACAGCCAGCTGGCACACACGCACGCACATGTACACACACCGAGGCAACCTCCTCAACCTCATGTGTCTTTAATGTATGTAATTTACAGTTGGTTTGTCAGAGCGATCTGACCTAACACATCTGACGAACACATCAACGCAGCCCACCACCAAACCATTACTTCTCTTACTGCTAAGGATACTGTAAAACACAAACGTCTGTTCCACAAAAACATGAGTATGTCTAAGGTGCCAGAAAATACTAATTCAATTCAGTTGCCCACAAATCTTCATGGTGCCTTAAAATAGTTAAACATCTCCTCTCCCTTTAGAATCTCTACTATTCATTAAAGGATTGAATTAATTAACTTTCTGGTGGCTCCATGCAAAGCTTTTGTTTGGTCATCCAGTGGTGTTTAGCCGTACCTCCGTAACAGTCCAGCCACAGCAGTAGTTGGTGTGGTATGTATTTGTGAGTACATGCTTGTATCAGAGGGTCTGTGTCTGTCTACGCGCTCATGCGTCCATGCGCTCTCTGTCTGCAGCTGAAACAGCAGCAGTTCCTGATGGTGTCTGTTCTGAGGTTGTTCCGGGGATTAGGTCTCGGGGGGGTGCAAATCCTGGCCGCTCGCTCCCTTGGTGAGAAAGGGTTCCTTTGGTATGCACCAGATCAGCAGTGAGACGCCAGAGATCCCGCACCACGGGGAAACCGCTGGCCCGACTGGAGCTCTGAATACAGAGCTAACTGCTCAGACAAGAATATCACCTATCTAAAGTAAACCTTATCCATATCAAAACTCCCCGGCGCTCTAATGTGACCATATCTGGAGTTAACTGAACCTCTGAATCTCCTGATGGATACAGAATAGTAGATAGAGTAGTGTATCTTTTATAGACAGATTTGGAGTTCAGATAACCTGATAAATCCAGGGAGGATTTAAAGAGAAAATGGACCAAGCTGTGAAGCTATCTGTGAAAATTGAAGCCGGGAAGTTTTCGAAGTGCAGAGAGGTCTTCGTGTATTAACTATCAATGTCATAGAATTTAATCAATTCTCATTTCCTCCCTCTTATTAAGTTAAAATCAGGGAATTAATTCTATCCTCATCCGAAATAGGGGAAACTGTATTGCAATATACATTCAAACAGCTGCAATGAATACATGAATTAAAACAAATTAGCCAACAAAGTGAGTCATTTGCATAAATTACACACTCTGTTACAAGGGGATAGATTACTTCATTCCAATCAATTAAGACACTGGAACATTCTGTGATTGCAATTCCAGACTGAGAAAACATTCCAGGCATGAGATGAGACGTCCATTCTGTACGGAGCTGCCCGCTAAGGTTAATGCTGAAACCATCCACGAGGCTATGGCACCTTTGGCCTCTTTATTGGAGGTAAAGTCACTCGGTGACCCTGTGGGTGTGTGAACTCACACCCATGTGTGTGCTCAGTTACAGGAGCATACCAGCTATGCTTCAACAAAGTCTTTAACTGAAGTGCAAATTATGAGTTAGCGGAGTTAGCAAAGATCACAACTACTGATCCGCTGCTGACACCTGCTCTGTCGCTCTGTACTTTTATCTGTCCGGTGAAAATAAAAATCTCCAAAGACTGATGTTTTAAAAGTAAATGTGGCTGGTTTTAAGGAGGGAATGACAAATTCTGGTCCACAACAAGAGCTCATATATCAAAGCAGTCAATTATACCTTCAGCCACAATGGTGCCACCGACCACTTTCTGACCACGCGCCCTGGCAGGCACAACAAAGATCTGTTTCTTTTTCCCAATATATATATATCCTCAGGCATTCACATAGTAACCAACGTGCCTGAGGCAGTTTTTTATCTGTGCCTGACAGGAGTCTGAGATTCCCTCTCATGGGAATTAGTACCCAGCATGCATTGCATACGGGCCGGCCACCCTTTGTGGCGGTTAAAAGCTCGTTTTCCGCCTGTTAGTCCATCTTCTGGGCTGGTAGGGAGCCACTGATGGACACTGATGACTGTGTAATCGACCATAATTGTCTTTTCAGTTTTGATTTGTGTCATCGTCCGACATCCATACATCCTTCCTCATCTCTGGTCCTTTTTCCCTCCCCAAAGACTTGCGTTTGCCACATTTTAAATTCATCAAACGACCCAGCAGGATAAACAAAAATGAAAAGCTACCATGTTTCTTAGCCTAACAAGGTTTTCATCAATGTCACTGCAATGGCACCTCCTAGGTCACACACGGACAGGATGTGTTTGTGTGTATCATTATCCGTCCATATGGTGCGTCTCAGAAACGGCATGAAGAAATTCTTGTGTCCTGTTTCCTGGTATGATAACATATGTGTGTGGATAGGTGTGTGTGTGTATTTGTTTGAGATAGAATTTATGCGTGTACATAGGTTTGCAGAAATTCATTGGTTTTGTGCGTTTCTATGATCTATTCTAATAACGCATGTGGAGACGAACCTGAGGTGAGAGGCTGTTGCTGATGGTGGGGTTGACAGCGTTGGCGTGTCCCGTTGGGGTCACAAAGCTGTCCGAGTATCCTGAGAAGCTGTGGCGTCCAGAGGACAGGCAGTACGCGGCGCTCCCATCCTGGGACCCTGCTGACGAGCTGAGCCCGCTCTGGTGAACGCTGGTGGGGGGCAGGGGCTGCGGCCGGTGGACTGTACTGGGCTGCTCGGATGCTGCTGAGAATAATACACGCTGCTTAAAATCCCATTTTGTCAGCAAATTTGCAAGAGCATTACTCAATGCTATAATTCTAAAGCACGCATCTAAGGCTTGTTTAGATGTGTTCTGCTGAACCCACCTTGCGCTATAGAAGTAGGTGTGTAGGGGCTGTCAGACAGCTGATACGGCTGCAGGCCTGACATAGCTGAGGGAGGGAAACCACCTGGGATGAGGTGGTTAAACGCCATCAGTTGACTGGCGCCTGCTTGCTTCCTCCACCGGGCTCTTCTGTTGCTGAACCACACCTGAGAGACGAACAGAGTGTTTATTTATCTGCTAATCCAATAGAGTAAGTTCACTTGCACAGTACATATAAGGTCATCTGTATTTGTGAGTGTATGTGCTTGTGAATGTATATGTGCGCATGTGTGTGTGTGTGTGCCTGAGTCCTTGCTGACCCATTACAGGGAGCTGAACTGATAGAGATCTTAACATCTGGAGCGTGCAGTGAAACCACAGACATTACATCTTTGTGTGCTACCGCAAGTCACAGGGTTCAGAGGCAAACGCCAGAGGGCTGTTACAGCTGTTAAAGCCTATATTAGCACACGATCTGAATCAGGAATCTATTTTGGGATCTTGACATAACCTCTTTTGCAGAGAGTCTGACAAAAATGAGAATCTGTCTTCATACACAGTGGCTGCAGTGTATCTGCCGTGTCTGTGTATGTGGAGAATGGGGGTCAGACACGGGGGCAAATTTCTAATGGCTCTAAGGAATGTATGGCAACATCCCAAGGCAATTTAACGCCCACATGACACACATCCGTGACAAACTGCTCTCCTGTCAAGATTGAGTCTCCGGCACTTTGAGGTTGAGGAGTGTGTCTGTGCGTGTGTCTAACCTGAACCCGAGCCTCCGTCAGTTTGGCCCGCTGAGCCAGCTCCTCCCGTGTGTAGATGTCGGGGTAGTGCGTGCGTTCGAAGGCCCTCTCCAGCTCCTCCAGCTGCTCCGCCGTGAATGTGGTCCGACTGCGACGCTGCTTCCTCTTCAGGGGCAGCCCCGGCTCTGAGTCCACGTCGGAGCCCTCGTCCGAGTGACTGGCTAGAATTGCAAAAGACAAACAGACTTCGTCACTTCAACATTCAGAGTCAGACTGATGAATGAAACTTATTAAGCTAGGGTACAATAGACGGATCCGAGACAGTAGATTATGCTGAGTATGACACATGGTACAGAGCAACTTTGGATTGTCCTCCTGCTCCCTTAAACTCCTCAGTGGTTCCCGAGGGGATCAAAAGCCAGAAGCTGCTTGAACATGGATTAAAGAGGACTAGATCCCTCCAGGGCATCTATTCCGTGGGACACTGTGTCTCTCCCAGTCTTAGCCATGCTGTGCGCTATGCCGATAGGGTCCCATAGTGAAGAGTAGGCAGCCTTTTGCAGGTGCTTCTTAATCTGTTTGTTCAGTTGAGGGCAGGCGAGAGCAACTGGGTAACTGGGAGACAGCTATTGGGGTCTAATTCAGCAGAAGAAGGGAATCAATGAAGGCTTGAGACGAGAGACAGAGGAGCATTGCTGCGTTTCTGGGGGAGGTTACCCATCTATTAAATAATGATTAGGCTCCACAAACTAGCGTGACAGCCTGTCTTTGTCCTCTATTACATGTCTGCAATCCCTCATCTCTTTCTCAGTCATATGCACACTCAAAAACATGCATCTGCTGCGTCTCGGCCTTTGCTCAATGAACGCAGTCCATGACAATGTGTCAAACACAGATGGACACAAGACAGAAAGAGCTGGAATCCACTCCCAAATCCACCCCAGAGAGGCCTCTTAAACCTTGTGAGGAAGGTTCACTGCACCTTTTTGATACTCAGACACCTAAAATGTGAGAGAAGAAACAAGGGACTCAAAAGCAGAGAGAGACAGGTGTAAGCAGCAGAAAGCCCTCAGCAGAGGACTGAGGTTTGTCTGTTTCCCCAGACTGCTCATTCTCCCTCTGCCCTCCAGATTTAAAGCTTTAATTAAAAAGTGCCAAGTCAGACATGGGAGGGGGGTAGCAGGGATCTCCCCTTGCCTCTGGAGCCTCTGGAGCCAAGCAGGAAATGTTTGTGCCGGTTGCCAGTGTGTGTCTGACCAGGCATTACACATGGATTTGCTCCCTGGGAATGCTGCTGCGCTCCGGACCGCCAGCACACAAGATTCTGATGCTGAGAAGAGCTCTTTATTACATTTGAACCAAGGGCGCCACGCTGGCATAAAGGCTCACAGAGGATTGGCTGGATGCTTAAATACTCCTGGAACAGGCACTATGAGCTTTAGATAGGGTTTGTTTAGGTAAGGATGTGGCCTGAGACCAGTTGGAGCAAATTTTATAATACAACAGGCATAAGGAGAAGGCCACACAGCATGAAAGTAAAACTCGATACTTCACCTATAAACACTTTTTTTAAACATCAATATTGTTGAGATTACTAAGTGCCACTTCCATTAATCAGCACATAAGCAACACTAAAGGAGAACACTGCAAGAAAAAGCAAGCTCAGTAACATGCAATGTCATTACCATTTTAATGACGGAGGAACAGAGAAAGAAAGAAAAAGACAGAGAACCAATGACGGCGCAGAAACGAAAAGATTCCTGAGGGAGGGAAGGAGGGCTCATAAAACTCCTCAGAGGAGAAAGCTCCCCATTGGCACTGTAACTCATGTTAACTGCTGGGTGGGGGTGGAACTCTCCTCCTTCGCCCCTTTATTTCTGTCTTTCCCTCTCTTTTTCTCCTCCGTTTTTATTATTAGTAACTACAGAGAAAACACTCCGTCACAGACGCTCCCTTAATGGCAAATGACAGTGTTGCTTTTGTCATCCTCTGGCTTGCACTTTCTCTTTTGCTCTCTTCCTCTCTCAGTCTATGTCTTTTTTTTTTTTTTTTTTTTTTGGAAGTGATGTGGCCAAGCCTTTGTATCTTAGCAGGGAAAAGCCTGTGGCAGGGCTCTATTGGGCCGATTACCACGCTCCATCTGTAGGAGCCATCAGGGACGCCTGGGCCCGCATTCAGGGGCCTGTCACCTGCCCAGCAGGGGAGTGGGGTGGGGGGCTGTAGGGTGAGATGGGGGCTGTAGGGCCAGGGGCTGAGTGGGGGAATGAAGGGTGGGAGGGAGAAGGGGGGGGCACAAAGGGGTCCAGAGAAGGGCCACTGGGGGCTGTGGAGGGGCACAGCAGGGGAGCACCCCTTCATCCCCTCCCTCCATGGCTTGAGGGGCACAGAGCTGGGGGATGGGGGAGTTGAAGAGGTTGACATGGAGAGGAGATGGGAGGCTGAAGGCACCTGAAGAAGATGCAGGGGAAGGGGTGTGGGGTGACAAGCTGGGGAGAAGGGGGTGCTGGTCATTCTTAAAAGTGGAGCTGTCCTTTCCCTCTCATCCACTCACTTCGCTTCTCTTTCTCTGTGCTCACCCGTCACTGCATCCACATCTCACACAGCTATGGATCGATTTTAAGGCACGCCGACGCAGAAGCGGACCCAGAGAAGGCTGTTCCCACACATTCCCCGCAACAAACAGCAGAAGAGGATACCAGACACACAAAGGGAGGCCTCGACCTCCTTACTTAAACACCCAAATCAAATTTTACGCTGCAGCTAAAGCACCAGGGAGCTGAAACTACTCCATAGCTGCTCACAGTTTGGCTGTGGCTCTGACAAGAGTCTTAATAGAAAGATAGATTATTATCCCTCAAGCGGAAATTGGAGCTACTGGAGAACCATCCATAAAACAGACCTTTTAAAACAAAGTAAAATATTGGTTAGTAAATTAACAGCAAGCTAGTTTAGATAGTGGAGCGGATGGTGGATCATTTATTTAAAATCATTTGGGGGGCGGTGTTCGCTTTCATGTATTCAACAAGTGAATTCAACAGGTGCCTTTCCCTGATCAGAGACTCAGAAATTAAATTAAGCAAACGCATTTACAGTTGTGTGCGCACACACATACACACACAAACTCAAACATCGGCAGGAGCAGGACAGTGCAACGGCCCGACCACTCCAAGTAAACAGAACCATTTATTGATCAAGAGAGGAGACTGACAGGCAGGGGAGATAAACTCCAGAGGGTCACAGATGTGAACTTGGGGAACGTCCAGTCCCATTAGCTTCACCTGCAGCAGGTCCAACTGCAGGAAAAAAGACTCTTCTTTTCTCTGCTCTTCTTTACTGCATAGTCTACATCGGCCAGGGCTCGCCATGCCAAGAATTCACCCCCCTCGCATCCATTCAAAAGATGTTAATATAAAGAGACATGCACAGGCGAACGCATGCATGAACGTGCCAACATGTGCGCACAAATTTACACTCGTAGCTTGAAATTGCTAAAAAGTGAATGGGGTGGAAAGAGCGGAGAAAATTAAAATACATATCAAAGCAAGGAAGGGAAAGAAGCAAGGAATGTGGAGAAGGAAGAGAAAGGAAGGGATGAAGAGGCTCAGTGAGAAAGAGAAAGAGAAGCGGAGCATATGTGGCGGTTTATAGTCTCGCCTTGGTAGGGGCTGGCTAGCCCTTCCTCCAGGGGCTGTTAATAGAGAAGGTAATTGAGCTGGTGACATGTGTTCACAACACAAAACAAAGGGAAGAAGAGACAAATGAACTAGTTATTTGCCCAGGGAAGTAGATCTGGCCCTTTCAGGCCACAGAGCACAGCGCGATTGGGCCACTGAATAAAATAGTGGCGTGCCACATAGAGCCAGAGCGAGCAGATGCACTGGAGGAAAAGAATAGTTAACTGACAGCTTATGGGCTCAGCTGGGGTTAACAGTTAAGGGAAAAATGGGAGTGAGTGGGCTGCTCACTTGACTTGCTAAAGAGCCCCCAGGAACCGGCAGCTGCCTGGGAAAAGAGGGGGGTGGACGGAGAGAAAGAGAGAGGGAGATGATGATGTGATGGATAGAAAAAAATGGAGTGAATAAGCGCAGGAGGTTGGCACTCAACGGACAAAGAAATAGCTAGCGATATGACTTTGAAAGATGTATCTCTGTCTAATATTGGTGAAGTGACAAAAAGCCACAAATGGACCTTCATGGCTATTATGTGTGCCCAGTGTGTGGTGGTTATTATTTAGTTCCACTGCGGTGTAGTTAGGTGACAGTTTCACGGTGGCATTTCCACCCTCGGGGCAGGGACAAAGCAACGGCACAGAACCCACGCAGGGACAAAGCAACAGGCCAGTCTGCCACACGTTCCAGTCAAAGGGAGGCTAACCAGCACAGATCCACCTCAGCCCGGCCTCGTTTAGTCCAGACAGACAACCAAACCAATCGGCTCGTTCGGAAAAACCAACACACTCCCTCCACGTAACAGCAAAGCCTGTGCCTCAAGCCACGCAGCGGATCAAAGTCTATGCACCTTGAAGTGAGGGTTAGTCAAAACTGATTCAACGATCTGATATTAGGGAGTCAGCCAGTTGTCATCTTTTCCCAAACATTATTGTAACCTCCTTTTCCTGGGGCCTGATAGTTTTAACAGTCAAGTGACCCTCGGTTAGCCCCTGACCTTTTCACAGCTACTGCGCAGCGCTGCAGTGGAGACGGCCTCACCGCTGACCCTGCAACAAAACTTCCCTCAGCAGAGAGAGAGGCCATCATGGCATTCCTATAAACACTCACTCGCTGTGTATTTCTTTTGGTTTTATGACATCTGCACATTTTCAACCTCTCTTGAATCTCTTACATATATTTTTTTTTAAAATCTTATATTTCTGTTCTTTTTTTTTAGTGGATTTCTTTGTTCACAGGGGGAATAAAAGACATTAATCAAAACAGCAACAGAGTTGTGCTGGCGTGTCCATAATGTGCAATGTGCTGGATGAAACAGCTCCACAAAAACTGAGGCTAAACAAAGTTAAGTGATTGACAACGCTGTCTGGCTTTACTCAATTAACTATCCCTTTGTGCTCCTCTTTGCAGAGTCCCCTCGCCCCCGACCCTTTTCTCCTCACACTCCTTTATCCTCCCCATCACAGAGTTTTGCTTGGCTAATACTTCCAAGGAAATAGAGAGTTCTTTTTCTACTGGGGCTCCTCTCCTTGACCTTCCATTGCTCATTGCTTCTCTTTCAGTCACTTCACAGTGTCTCTGGGGTTAGTGGGGAGAATGTGGAGAGTACATCAGCGCCGAGGGGCCGGCTCGGGGCAGGACCCCAGCCTATTACTTCAAAGTTGGCCTGCATTCATTAATTGTCCTTTGAATTAATATTGGAGGATCACAATGTGGGTGCCAACAGAGAAAGAGGCTTTAATGAAGCATAGAGTCTGCATTCAGTTGCAGATCAGCCAGTGTGGATTTTTTCTTTCTTTTATGAGAAAGAGGGAGTCTTGAGAATCATGCCAACACAGAACGTAAAAGTGTTGAGTCTTCTCCCTATCTATCTATCTATCTATCTATCTATCTATCTATCTATCTATCTATCTATCTATCTATCTATCTAAACCTCTCAAGGGCACAAATATATTTTGAAGTTTGCCTTGTTTTTGCCCAGCAGTCCACAGGGGTAAGCTAGCATTAGAAGCACTATTAACAGAGGAAAACATAGAGTGAGGCCCACATATAAATTTCTCCATTATCCAGCCCCTGAGAGGAAAATGGAAATGTGGCTGTAGCAGACATTCCTCTGGTTGCATTGAGGCTTTCTGTCTCCTGTGACTAGCGGACACGGTCTCCTCTAAACCTCCAATCTTTAACTCATTCACCGTGGAAATGCAAGGACCCCAAACAAAGACACGAGTTCTGGAAATTCAAATATCTCTCTCTCTCTCTCTGTTTACAGTTGCAGATTGTTGTCGTGCTGCTCAGTTTCTTTTGCTCCCCGTGTGCGAGAGAAATGTATCTGTTTGTACTCTGAAAAGTCTCATGAGAATATAAGTTTTGAACTTTGAAAATTGGATTAGATGACTCGGACGTGGCAGCTGCACATGGAAGCTTGCTACCGCCATCGTTTCCCCCTTTTCCATGGCTTTTGAGCCGTATCGCACCCGAGCTGCTTTAAAATAAGGTAAACTCTCGAACACAAATATGATCTTTCTGCTCCCCTTACTCCCTAAATTTCCCTCTCTCCAAATCCATGCCAAAGTCACGGGGAGCCAGTAACCCAGTTTATTTACACAAACAAAGTCCTACTCAGCTCCTTTGACAAAAGCAGCTAAATCTTTCATGTTTTGTCAGCACTTGATTCCTCCTGTCCCTCTGGCTATTTGCCTGCCTCCGGACAATAGAGGCAGGAGAATGGCAGCAGATTGTTGGAATGCACCTCAATGAAACCAATTATTACATGTTGACTGCGTTCACCATGGCAGATTTGAAAGAACTGGGCTCATTCAATTTGGCACCACAGGACTCCCTTTAAAGAAAAGTTATCCCTTTGACTGTTTGTATTTCTGAGCTTTCTTTTTCTTCTTCTTCTTTCTCCCCGTCACCCCCACTGCTATAAATGGATCCCGCAAGAGTGGCTACCCCTCTTTCAGGACTTTGGTTACTTTAATTAGTTAAATGAGGCTAAAGTGCTAACAGTAATAAATAGAGGAAAGGATGCTATCAATTAATTCTGCGCTACTCATGGGAAAAACAAATTCTTTGCACCGCTGCATTGCTCAATCTTGCAGTTTAAAGTGAATTACCAGAGATACACTGAGTCAGATATACTCCTGTTTTATGGGCAAATGTGATAAATGGCACCAAAAAAAAAAAAAAAATCTTTCCGGTGCATCTCAACCTGCAGCTCAACCATGCATGTTGTTTAACTTTTGCACACTGGAGTGAATTCCACCTCCATAACTCAGCAGTTAAAGGAGATATAAACAACTGATCGTCGGATTCATTCCAGCAAACATCCTTCCCACAATGTTCCAGCCACTTGCTAATGCCATGCAGACCCGGGGCTGCCGAGTATACTTTATCCCACAAACCTTAGCAGTCCTTTTCCCAGACAAATAAATCTAAATGAGTCAGCTTTGATCTTAGCACTTAAGGAAAGCCAACAATAGTGGTAGAGAAGAAAGGGGCAGAGAGCAACAGGCCTCTCTCCGCCATAACAATAGCCTCTGCAAACACCTACTTAATCAATATTTGGCCAGAAGACACTCTCTCAGTCCCCAAACCAGCCTTTTCACATTCTAATGAAGAAGCTATAAAAGAGAAAAACAACAACTACTTCCACAAAGAGACACAAGAATGAAATAGTGCTGTTCTGTATATCAATAGGGGAAAGTGCCTCAGAGCTGTTTGCATGTAGGATATCGCCTATTTGATGTGAAGTAGCTAATGTTATTTGTTTTCTCTCCAGAGATTCACACCTGCCGAAAAGTATCAATTAAATATATGGCACAAGTGTCATTTTTTTGGGGACAGCACGCGTTGTATGAGAGTTGTATCAAACACACTCTTAAAGTTTATCTTATTTTTAAAATTCGATTAATTTAAGTAGCAATGATGTATCCCAATTTTCTGATTATTCTGATGGTTTCTAGTTTGAATCCTCTGTGCTAAATGTATTTATCTCTTTGTTTATTGATTTTAGAAACGAGTTTTAAGGATGTGTCTCGCCTGGAAGAGGGAGAGGGAAGTGCCCGCAGATACCGCATGAATGTGTGCGCCCTAGGCGGAAAGGAAAGGGGCGGACTTTGTCTGAGATGAAAGTGAAGAGAAATAAAAGGTTTGGGTTTAATCTAGTGGAGAGAAGAGAAGGGTTTCCCTGCGCTCGCTGGCTGAAGGCGTCACGCTCATTGCGCAAAGACTGTGACAAAAGCTCCGTGCGCGACAGCAACGGCACCGTTCAGTTGGATAGCGCAAGGCCGAACGTGAATCTAACACACTTAAGGCAAAAAAAAAAAAAAAAAAAAAAAGCCGCCAAATGCGTTACCTCAATATTTATTTTATCTTTCTGTGGTCTTTATCTGTTTAAGCTGAGCAATAAAAATATATCTAACAAAACCCACAACATTGAATAAAAGAAAAAAAAAATCTGCGCGTCAATACACGATAGTGCCAAAACACTGCCGCTGTTTCTACAAGTCTAGTCATCAATAATTAACTATAGACTCCATTATGTCTCCAACAGCAACCTTTTGCGGCAACGCGCTCCTCAGACCCCAACAGGTCGTAAATCAACAGGTGTTTGCCCAAACTCTCTTTGCCCGCTTGTTTCATTTATTTATTTTTTCCTGAGTGACAACCCGTAAACAGTGCGTAAAGATCCCAAACTGGCACTTTTTTTTTTTTTTTGAGCAGTCTATAAACCAGGTCGCACTGGGCCCATTGGTGTCCCTGAATAATTCATCGCTCATTGCGGGTTCATAATGTCTTCTCCGGGCCTTTTGTCAGCGCACTTTTTTCTCCCTTTCTCTGCGCGATTTGAAAGGCCCTGGCGTCTTTTTGTACACCACTGAGCCGCTCACTGGAGTTTGGCTTTTGTGCTCCTCAAACTGAGGTGTGAGGCTCAATGGACTCTCCCTGCTTTGTCCCCTGAAGTTCATCCTCAAGTGTCCGATTGTGGGTTTAAAAAAAAAAAAGGAAAAAGAAAAAAAAGAAAAAGAAAGAAATTCTCAGGCTTGGAAGTTAGATAAATGTTTGATTATCCACTTAAATAAAATTCTCTGCACACTTGTTAAATCTCAGAAAGCCTGACCTCATGTGTAAGCACTGCAACTTCAGTGCTTTTAACTTTCCAGTGCGGGTGAACTAAAAACAGCTGGCATGAATAAAATGACATAATCGCAGTATTATTGTTCTTATCATATTGTTATTATTATATTATTTATTATTATGTTGACGCCGACGAAGAAAAATCAACCATTCACCACCATGTCCGGATGCAGGCTGTAACATTTTTTGCTTGTAAAGCGAAGATGGATAAAATCATAACGCTGCACTCACATCTGTCTCCCAGGATGCCATCGATGCTGTGTTTTGTCCGTGGTTCGCTTTCCTCCATCTCCCTCTTCACCACTTCATCATCCTCCTCTTCATCGTCACCAGCCCCGCCGAATTTAGACCGCACGATGCGACTGATGGCGCTCACTGAGAAACAAAAACAGGATGAAGAAGTATTAAATATATCTGGAAGGAGAAGTTGTACTGGATATGGAAACATGTACGACTGGTGTTCATAAACAGCCGAATGGAGAAGCATTTAAACTCTGTCTGATTGAAGTGTTTTGGTTTTTATTTCTAATGAAACACCCCCTGGTATCTCTCTTCTCCCCGCAGGCCCAGAGACGCTCGCCTACCTGAGGGAACGCTGTTCCTGTCGCAGACTCCGTCTTTCAGTAATTTGTCCCTGATCTCCCAGCTGAACATGCCCGGGTTTTCTCTCTTGTACTCCTCGATCTTCTTGTCCACCTCCGGAGAAGCGGTTTGCTTTGATGAGAGGAAGGAGTTTGTTTTTGTTTTTTGTTTTTTAAGATTCAAAGACGAGACAGACAAGTTATTTTCTGAATTTAAGAAGTTGGAGGACTGAATTCGCGTCACAGTGATCGAAAAGAAAATTGTTGATCTTACAGGAAGATCTTCAAACTTTATCAAGTCACAATTTATCTCCAACAGACTTTAAAATAATAATGATAGTAATAATAATAATAATTCTCTTTGAACTGCGTGACTTTGATTTTAGTTTTAACATACAAAGTATTAAGTCAGAGCAGTGGATGTTGCTCCCTTTTAAAATAAGATTTTTAAGGAATTTAAATCATAAATCTGAATTTCACTGCTTGATTTCCGTCTAAATTGCTTGTCGTGAATTTAGCAGAACTTCATCTCTCACCTTTGGCTTGCTGCCTCCGATGGCCCCCGGCCTGATGGAGCCTGTCTCCTGGTACCGGCAGAGGATTTTGGAGACGCAGCCGTGGGACACCCGCAGCTGACGGGAGATGACACACGGTCGGACACCGTGATGCGCCATCTCCACGATTTTATGGCGGATATGGTTGGGGAGAGGTCTGCCGTTTATGAAGACACCACCGAGCTGGTTGACCCGACCCTGTCCTAACGGCGTGGACACTGGACAGCAGCGCAGGGGAGTTAGTTACAGCTGGATACTCACAAACGATGTGTTTTTATATTAAAAACAAACTTTAATTCTTAGTGATGAGAATTAATAATCTGTCAGGAAAACCGTTGCTGGATATTATAAAGAAACAGGTAGACTTCTAAAGCGCAATCAAATGTGGAAAATCAAAGACTTAACTGCAATGCAAGCGGTGTGAATACACATTGTTCATTTTAAATATTCAGTTCTGAATTGTCGTAAAAGAAGTAGAAATTTTCTACTATTGGCACGAGAAAGCCAAATATTTTTCTTCTTTCCGACAATTGTCAATCGTGTCTCTCCCAACCAATTCGATAAAGTGAGAAATAAACAAGTAGATAATAAAAAATAATTCCCAAGTAGCCTAAATAAATCACATAAAAATCAAAACAGCACGTCCTGTTGCCGCTGGAATTGTAGACCTGAAACCCGGAATAGTTTTTTTTTTTTTATAAATATATAGTTTTGCATAAAAGGACATTTAAAACTCAGGCCTCTAACAGAAACTTAAATGAGTCGTTTACTCTCACATTTTTTGCAGGTTTAAAGCGTTTCGCAACACGACTTTGTCAACTTTGGCGCACTTCATTAAAAGTTGAATTTTCCTTGCGCTTGTGAGCAGCAACTGGTGGCGGCCCTCCGTCTTACCTTCCAGAGAGTATCCTCCCCGCGGGTAGTTCTGGTGAGGAGTTGGTCTCATCATTCTCGGTAAACCTCCTGCAAGCGCTGTCATGATCCCTGACTTTGTGTCAGGTAACACCTCGAGCGAAGCTGCCGTTTGCTTGTCACTTTTAATCCCCTCACAGCCTCCTTTGTTTTTTGCTGCAGTGCTTCGCCTTCTCTACCGTGCAGCCTCCCTTTCTCCTTGAGTAACAGGTTGCAGAGAAAACGGAGTCCCTCAGGAGCGCTGCTGCCCGCTGTCCTCCGGCTGTGTGCTGAGGTGAGAGTTGAAATCAAAAGGCAGGTTGTTAACAGTCCTGCGAGGATTGAGAGGATGGTTTGAGAGGATGGATGGAAGGCAAACATTTTATCTATGCTCGCTGTCCCCTCTGACTCCGCGCTGCGCCTCCTGATTGGTCAAAGACCCGGACGTTCAGGAGCTCGGGGAGCTTTGTGATTGGACAGCAGGGGCTCCCTTCTGTCTGGATTGACCTCACGAGGTCAGCTTGTCGTGCGTGTCACAAGCTGCTGCTGCTGCGCAAGAAACTTTTTCACTAAGTGCGCAACTTTTAATTATTCCAAATCAATGAAGGCCTGATCATGCCTCTGCTGAAGTGTGTGTCATGCTCCTCATGATCTAGGTGAGACATCAGGACACCGCGAGAGAGATGGGAGAAGAAAATTGAATGATGTGAGTCAGTGAAGAGAAATGTGGAGGCTGATTATAGAGAGCACCGACAACTACGAACGACTGCTCTGTGATGGAAAATATTAAAAATTAGGAGCTTATAAATACTGTCTGAAATGTTCTGAAACTCTGATGTGACATCCTACGTACACACACACACACACACACAGAGAGAGAGAGAGAGAGAGAGAGAGAGAGAGAGAGAGAGAGAGAGAGAGAGAGAGAGAGAGAGAGAGAGAGAGAGAGAGAGAGAGAGAGTCTTGCATATTTAATATTTCCCCTGTTTACAAACATATCATAATAATAACCCTTGTCAGTGAAAGACTTGGAATTAGAGTAATTAAAGTCTATAGGTATCATGCGTATTATAATAGTAGTAGTTGTTGGTGTTATCGTTGTTGTGTTTCTTTTTAACTATTATTATCATTATTAGAAACATGTAGGTCGACGGTAAAAATGACAAATGCAAATAAATAATTGAAAACCTTTCAATCTAGTTAGACTCTACAGAACAATGAGCGGACTGGGTTTTGATGCGCGTGCAGATTCCACTGCAGAGCAGAGGTGTAGGCCTACATGTCAAATAGCTGCTTTAAGCACCTACTACTGCTGCGTGGAGCGTGCAGCGTGCCAGGTGCTCGCGCGCAGAAAAGCAGCAGCAGCACGGTTCACCATCGACTTAAGTCTTAATTAATTATACATGAATATATAGTTTTTTATGAAGTTTGAATTAGGATTAAAAGGGACTGACAAGAGACGGCAACAGGTGAGGAAACAAAGAAAGCACTATAATTATATGAAAGGCCCACAATAACCGCATCACAGATTATTATTATTATTGTTTATCATTATTAGTTTTGATCAACATGATCATCACGTGTAGCAACGTTCACTCCATTTGCTGATAGTGCAGCAGTTAAATGTATAGAAGTGAATGTAAAGCACTGCGGACTTCAGGCTGTGAATGAGTGCGTTAGTCTATAAAACACTGTAAGAAAAAAAAAAACAAAACTTGAAGTGTATCATTTTGTAAATGCTCCACAAACGATGCTGTTAGATTTTTATCGTTGCAAAGAGGCAATGGCTATTTTGTCTTTAATCACCAAAAGCACAGATAGGATTTTTATTTAGACCTTTTCTTCCAGATAGCACGAGGCAAACACGGTGTTGTGGTGTTTTTATTATTATTATTATTGTTATTATTATTATTATTATTATTATTAATTCCACCACGCCCCACGCAAAAAGCTCTGCACCGTCATCTAATAGCTGCACGGACTGAACAATAGGCGCTGCGCGGCCCCGTGGTCGAGCCACATGGCAGTGTAACACATCCGTGCAAATGGTCGATTACGGACACACAAAACCACATGAGGGATCATTTGACTTTTCTGTAGCTTGTAGAGTTGTGATAATTATGATAATTGGGCGTGTTTAATACACCGATACATTTCCCCATTTTTCCCTTTTCCCCCCAGCAATAAGAGCATATAGCGGCTGATTCTGTTTGGAGGCCTCCTCAGCCTGCACTCTATGAGTCACTGGCAGGTCATCACCTCTGTAAGACAAACTGATTCATCTTCAGAGCTGACATTCTGCCAGGTAATTAATTGATGACCACCAGATTTGTCGAAATTGTTCCCTAACAATGACCAAGAAAAGATCATAGTCACAGCCTTCTATGTGATAGCATGAGTGAGCAGAGCCAGGTGTTTTGGTGCTCCTGCAGTTGGGACACTTTGCTAGAAAGTGAAAAAAAGAAACAAATTCTGATGGACCACAAGTGTTGAAAGATGGCTTCTTTATGCGTGTTTTACTGCAATTCATCCTAACTTTATAGCAGGAGAGTGTCATTTTTCTCCCCCTTTCATTGCAGCATGTGGCTCAATATAGTTTAATTCCTCCTATAAGACTTCATGTAAAAAGAAAAAAAAAAAAAATGGCACAGTGGCTACAGAACATGTGGAAACATTATATGTCCATAAAAGAAGCAGGGGGAGTTATCATACTAAAGTTTGACTATCATGAAAAGGATATTGGATCTACCATGTCAAATCAATTAGTGGGGTAAGCTGAGTCAGAAATGTGCTGTGGTGGTGGACAAAATGCATCAAAAATAAAGAACAAAATGGCCCTGAAAAGAAATAGTGTGTTGCATTTACCAAGCATACTCACGGATTAAGCCAGGGGCTTTCAAGGCTGTATTTCTGAAAGCCTACACATAAAAAAAAAAAACAGAGTAATTTGCTCTGCATCCAGTAAAGACAAAGTTAGCCTAATAGCAAAATAAGCGGTTTTGATCTTGCCTGTGGCCCCATAGCGATAAGGTTCTAGACTGCGTCACCCCAAGGAGACCACCGGAAAAATCTCCACCCTCCCCAGAGCGCCTTACAACACTGCTGCATCCATGATTAACTCTACACCATCACATCAAATGCAGACAGACATTTGTAGGCAATTGAATCATCACAGTGATTATCTGACCATAAGCTACAGAGAGCCAACTGCTGAGCTAACAGGCTCAGAATCAGACTGGTCAGTTCTGCATTCCTCACTGTGAAACTGTAACTGCAGCAGAAAAAAATAGAGCTATAGCTCACAGTGAGAGGAACGGTCGATACCATAAGTTGATCACCCTAATTTGCATTATCCATTGGGTTTATATTGTGGCTTTATTATGTTGAAATAACAGGCAGCTGTAAAACAGCATGTGCTTAACCTTTATTACCCTTCAGAGAATCATGCCACTGCTGTGAAGGAATTTCAAATAATGTGCCATAATATCAGTTTCCATGCTGAGGTCTAATTATAGTGGAGGCTTTGACACAGACGACTTTGCCAGTTCTTCTCTGTGATATTCTAAACACAGATTTGGGGAAAAAAGAAAAAAAAAAAAAGAAAAAAGTGTGCTATAGTGTTTCTTAGCCACATGTTACGCAGACACAGCGCCTAAATAAAGATGAGGTCAGTCTGTGGTCCAAGAATCTGACAGATTCACTGAAATAAGGCCTTCACTAAACAAGTTGTCCATTTATTACGCTTGTGTAAATGCTGCACAAGATGGGCTTTTTTATGTGTTCAAACTAAAAGGAACATACTCAGGAGTGGTTATAATGCCCTTAAATAATTGAAAAACTTTGATTTCATTTTTGTTTGTGATGTATCATCAGTTATGCTTGACGTTCTGTCTTTAGGAACCTGCAGCAGCTCAGTCATCCAACAGAGCTTTGCATCACAAAGACAACAGATCACATGTGTAAAATAAAAGAAACAGATTAGAGGAAAGGCCAGGCCGACATTTAGATAAGCATCTGAGCAACGCTGCGTCTTCGGTGTAAGGATGTCCACTCTGTGATCAGTAGCCTTGGGATGTTCCTGTTACAAGGTACTTCCAAAAGAGGCACTGTTTTCTGATGTGTTTGATCTTATCAAATATATGTGACCCACAACACTTCAGTGGGAACTCAAACCGAGCGCAGTTATCATGACAAAGACCCATGAGGTGAACCCAGGTGAGCGGGAGAAAAGAGGAAGAGAAGCGGAGCATTGGTTGACCACGCAGCCTCTGGGCATGAAAGGTTAATTATATAGTTCAGAAAGCCAGGATTAAAAACATGAGCTGATAGTTTGTATGGTCCCATGATGAAAATGCATCATTACCTCCTGTAAGATTCTTATCTGTCGCATGCCTTTACTTCAGTGTGTGTGTGTGTGTGTGTGTGTGTGTGTGTGTGTGTGTGTGTAAGGGAAGAAAGACATCATGTGGTGTTGTGACAACATCTGGAGGTGGATTTCCTGCTTCCTCAAAGAAACTGGATGCATTTTGATAAAAAATAATGATATATTTATATGCCTAATCTTTGAACTCGTAAGTTTGCAGCTGTAAAAACTGTCTGATCGGTGATGAGGAAAATGTCTGTAGATCTGCAGAAATGAAAGTTTTTGGTGTCACTGGTGTCCTTTGCAGAAAATGTTTGCAATTTGTCGAGCACATATTTTCAAGCACATTTCACACATTGTGCATCCATAGGTTTTGTTTCTTTAATTATATCATATAAAAGCTTTGAAATATAGAATTAAGTATCAATTACATAAACATTTTTGGGAACTTAGTTGAAGACATTTTTAAAAAAATCTTGGATTTGGTTTTGATTTCATCGAAGGTCCCCATCCTGTGGCATCCTGGGTTTCCATACTTGGTTACATTTTTATGAATTATTTTTTATTTGTGAAATGTACTCACTGGCAAAGTAAAATGACAATTCATTTCATGATTAACAAACAATTCTTGCTTCCTCTATGTCAGCGGTCTAATGTAACAAGTGCCTTAAAAAAACCCCACATCTTTAATGTGATTACTGTTTTGGTTAATGACTGTAACTCAATACACTTGTAATTAATTGCATGTAATTGTATCTAACTGTAATCCAGTTAGACACAATATGCTGTACTGCCCAACTCTGCATATACACAGTTCAGTGTGAACAAACATGCATGCTTACATTCAACCACAAGAGGGCGAATGTTGGCTGAATTTACGGGGATGTAACTTACAGCTCAGCCTGTCTGATACCACGAAACCCACCAACCTATTTTTACAGGGATACTTTCATTATGACATGACATAATATTGTTCCTGCATGACATACTTTCTGTTTAGAAGACAATCATTTCCTCTGTCAATTAAGAGGAGAGGATGTCCTCGCCATCGGATTGGTTTTCCAGCAGGGAAAGCCTTTGTTTTCTGCTTTTACAAGAATATTAGCACATTTCTAAGGGCTACAAAGCCATACCTTGATGTGATGTGCTTTATCAGTGTCAAAACCTCTCTGGGCTACAAAGATTAAGTTGTGCCCAGCAGTGTCACAGGTGTATCTGAGCCATGGTGCAAACATTGAGCTGCTTTAATGTTGGAAAAAACAATTTGGGCATAAATAAGCCCGAGCAAAAGCAAATGATTGCTGAGGAAGAGCTGTGTGTGTGTGTGTGTTGAGTAGACAGTCTTTGTAGATGTGTAAACACATTTTAAGTGAAACATGGTCACAGAGAGTGACTACTGAGCTGTATGAAGCAGAGGAACCTTCAGGAGAGCACTTGCATGGAAGCAAAACGGCTGTCGTTTTAGGATCGAGCACGAATCAGAAGGACGGCAGATCAAACACATGCAGCGCTTCTTGATGCTCAGACCATATTCTGTGAAAATACACGACAGCTGCGCTGCTGAGCTGCAGCTGAAGGTGTGACCGCTGACCGCGCTGCTCGGCGCTGTCCACTGCCCGTGGTGCTGAAAGGCACAGGGACAGAAAGCTGGGCGCACTTTCGTGTCGCTGCAGGCGCTAAATTCTAATTATACGGTTAAATAGGCCCATTAAATCCACCTCATACACATGACCCACACTTGTGACAGATCAGCCAGGTGGCACACACAGAATTGGGAAATCAATTTGAACAAATCTATCGAGTGGATTTTCTGCGGTTTAGTTGTGGTAATATGATCGCTGTGTGTCCCTGTCCACGGGTTGTGTCCCTGTCCACGGGTTGTGCCCTGGGCCGGTTACACAACAAGTGTATGATCGCGCAACCGGATTGAGCCACGGCAGCTAACGGGACTGACTGACTGACACCGGGGAGGGAGTGCAGACAGACAGCTGCTCTCGCTGTACGCTGTATCGCCACCCGGACATTTTCTCCCCCGGTATTTCTCAGTGTGTGCTCAGGGAATCTGTCCATCAATGCAAAATGAAGCTATTTCTGTAGTTCAATGGGACGGAACATGGCGGAGGCGGCCAGCACAGGAAGCGATCGCGGCTCTCCTCCGCCTGACGCGACCGACGGCGAGGAGCACGAGTGCAAAATATGCTACAACTACTTCGACCTGGACCGCCACACTCCCAAATTACTGGGCTGTTCTCACACCTTCTGCCAGGCGTGCCTCGAAGCTGTGCACTCCGGGGAGGGCCGCGGATGGAGGATCGGTTGCCCCGTGTGTCGCCACCGAACTCCGGTACCGGAATATCGGGTTCACAACCTCCCGGACAACACCGCCCTGACCGACGTGCTGCCGCTGAAAAGGCACCCGTCAAGCACAGACGTCCAGACGGGTCCAGCAGTGTCCCCACTCGCCTCCCAAGAGACCAACGACAGCTGTCAGACTTGCAAACAAGTTGCGTTTGCGACCGGCTGTGTGTGCGCCATCTTCTCTTTCCTGTCCATGGTGGTGCTCTTATTCCTGGGCCTCATCTTTGTACACAACTTCAATAACACCACGCCGCCCATCGGCCCGATCTGCTTGTTTGTTGCCAGTGCTCTCGCCCTGCTCTCGCTCATTCTCACTTGGTTAATGTGCATGTTAAGTTACCGACCTGAAACTGAAGCAAGCAGCATCAGTTCCCTCACCTATATGATGTGAGGCACCGTTTGGAGACACACACTCTGCCCGGTCAGCATCATAAAAGGGGAATCTGTCCATTTGTGTCAGTGTGCTTAAACAGATGCCTCAGTCAGCATCTGTGGACATGGACGAATGAACAGGTTTCATCAACAGCGGAGTGGAAACTGAGTCATAGTAGGATTTAAAATACATGTCTGAATAAGACAATTTATGAAGGCTGAATTCCATTTAGCTGTTTCAGTTTCAGGGTCCTGGCATTGTTGGCTCAATGCCATGGACACATGGATAGAACTGACCCGCTGGTAATGTTTTTAATAACGTCTGTGCTTTTTCTACTATTCAAAACGTGCGCTGTGAAAAAGGTCTATTTTGACCTTGTTGCTCAAGCAAACCTTGTATACGTCTACTCTGTGCAGTCCATAAAACATTTACACTATATGTACAGCATATAGTGTAAAAGCAAACTACTATATGACAAGTTTGGATAGAGTACATGCATATTGCTCAGTTGCCTGAATGAACCTTTTGTTTGACTGTGATATTGTACAGGTGTGTGAGGCAATGTTTATGCAGAAGGCTTAAAATCAATGAAAGAACACTTTAACTGGTCTCGCTAATGGAAACATTACCAGACACTGACTTGAATAGTAGGAAATTAGCTCATTACAGAGCGAACCTCCCCCCCAAACCCCCACCCCAAATATCATAAGGGGCTTGACAGGTGTAGATGAATGTGTACTGTGCTTATGTGTCGAGCTGTTGGCATGTGACTGATTCATTATATTCTCCATGTGCAATCACCATCATTAGCAACACGACCTATTGTGCCAGTGACAGAACCTGTTTACCCCATAAGCACCTCTGTGTGATTACACAGTCAGCAGGGGATCCCAGACCAGTGACCCTGAGGGGACGTGAGCCTTCACAAGATGAGAGAAATAACTTTGGGGTAGGGGGCCAAAATAAGTAGTGTTGTAAAGTAGTGAGACAATAGAAGTGCAGATGACCTCCTAGGGGTCTTGAAACATGTGATGGGCTAAAGTTTGCTTTCCAGAGTCGTATAAACTGCAAGAAGATGCAAACTCCACTAACGACTTGGTCCATGCCCAGGTCTGAGGTTACAGGGAAATGTGCAATAAAAGAATGCTTCATTGGACTACTGTGCATTTCTTTTATTTAAATTAGACACCATCTCTTTTGACCCATCATTTCCCGTGTTTACAAAAATGATGAACACTGCTGTCAGTGTAAGAGGATGGGTTGTTAGAGCAGTTGTTATTCACGATGATGTCTCCATTTAGTTTAGGTATTTGCTGAATCCAAATAACACAGTGGGTATTTATCTGCATTTAGTGTTGTTTTGAGAGGCCGCGCTAGTCTCCGGAGTTAAAATCCACCGCTTTCAGGTCTCTCAAAGGGACTCCTTCATTTGGCCATCCAGTCGTTGAGTAATGCCACTTAAATGCCACCGTGACAAAAGCTTGAGAAAAAAGGAGGGGTGGCAGGCTTCCACTGGGAGCCATAGGCAACACTGTGTCTGGGGCAGAGAGCTTCATTTCACAGGGACTGCAGGGCTTAAAGTTAAAGATTACTTTGAAATCTGCATCCCCTACCATCAAACTCTCCCGCTAGGGTTCACCCTCCCTCCTCCCTGCAGCCGTCACTCCCTCTCCTGAAAAATAAAAAGCTGTCGCCACAGAGCAGGGGATGAGTTGGGAGCAGATCCTCTTTGATGACAGAGAAGGATCCTTTTGTTCTCTAATCCCCACACAACCCCTTCCCCCCCTTCTCCCTATAAGTCCAACTGGAAGTCAAGGGGCTTCATAATCAGCCAGGGACTCAGAAGTTATTTGTTTTATTTTAAAAGTTTGAAATGTAACAGTGATGTCTTACTGTGACACCTGTCGCACAAGCACAAAAATGTATTCAATTTTTCTTTTCAGAGCTTGGGCGTCTCTTTGAGAGAGGCAAGAATTTAAAAGAAGCATATAATTAAGTAAATATCCCAACAAGTCACATGACACTGGTCAGCAGTTCTCATAGGTGGATCCCAAGGGAACAGGCATGAGCTCCTGTGCACAGTGTCAAGAAAGAAGGGGTCATCCAGAAACAGACACTTCCAGGATATGTTTCCTTTCTTCCTGTGTCTCGCCTTTAAGTGTGTGCAAAGTGTGTCCTTGTGTCATTATCAGATTGGACACACGTCTTTCACAGACGAGATGAAAGTGTTCCTTTTGCTCTTAACATCTGCCTTCTGATGGTTTGTGTCCCATCAAGATGACCTCAGAGACATGGCCCGAGGAGAGCGATTATCCCCACTCTGGCTCGTCATGTGATCACATGCTTGTGGATGTTTTTGCCCAAGCGTGTGTTTATGAGGAGGGGAAGTGCGTGTGTGCGTGCATGTACGTGTCAGAATATGAATGTATGGACATATGGCCTAACAAGCATGCAAACACACCAAAGACCAGCAAGAAGGGATCAATGTCCGGGGTCAAAGAGTCAAACACGGCTTACTGAGCCATTACACCTTCATCATGTTGCTCTTCAGATGTCAAGAAGAAGACTTTCCTCTGCTGTGAACACACTCACATGCAAACACTGTTGGATTTTTATCTCTGTCAAGTTGAAACAAATCGTATTTTGGAGCACTTTAGTGCAAAGTCATCGCTGAAGAAGAAATGCTCACTGGCTCCCTCTGGTGCATAAAAGTGAGAATACAGCAAAGCAAATGGCAAACAACAGACTGACATCAGCTGACAACAACAAGACTCATTTCAGTGACTTTACATCATCAGCTCTTGTCGAGTGATGTTAACATGTGTGAGTTGTATGTGAGCAGAGTGTACATACATAATTGTCCCTGGATGATGAGTCAGGGCGGTGCTGTGCATGGAGCAGTCTCCTTTTCTGCCTCTTCATAATATTTCATCTGCTCTTCTTTTGACAGTGATTTCCACTGTGGATAGAAGACAACACACTGTCAGCACACTCAACTACATACGGCTACTGGCCGGATAGTGCACACACACAAACTGGAGCATAAAAACATATGAGCAGATGCATACATATGCACACCGATCCACATGAATGAGTGCAGGCTCTGCAATGCGAGCTCCCTCAGTGTGTTTGTGTTGTGAAATGCTGGAAATCATTTCTGCAAGCATGACTCCAGATAATGGTCTTTTACCACACTGTCATGAAGTCTGTGTGAAATTGAGTGTCTCAAACATAGAGACCAAAACACTTCCCCTCTGTCCCAGGACAGTGTTCACCACAGCACTTTCAGCGATTCGGCGTTTGGTCACAATATTTGGCCTCTGCTCTTTCCTGAACACCATGAAGGTGTTCATCCTGCTGCTTTTGCCGCTTTGTCTTTATATGGAAATACAGAAAAAAAAAAAAAAAAAAATCGGAGCACACACGTGTAAAACTGTGAGAAACGAAGAAGGAAACAGTAAAGCAAAAAGAAAAACACAAGACAAAGGTAAAAATCACGCTTGTCTGTCCTGTGTTATACATTAAAGCCCATTAAAAGAGACTCAGTACAATCATACTTATGCAAACATGTTGACTATGATTCTATTACATGTCTGCATTATTTATGGTCTTCCAGTTGTTGACCACTGCCACAGATCACGAGGCAGTCACACAAAAGTACATAATTTCACTTGAATTATTAGATGTCCTTGACACCTGAAAATCTGAGGCAGGTAATATTGTTTATTATCTTCACAAATAACTAGATTTGAGCTACAACACTTTACAGCATCAATTTAAACAGTTCTAAAATGGGTCATTTTTCTGTAAGAGTCTTGAACTGGAGCTGCAGGACAAAGCACACAACTGTGAGTGCTCCAAATGTTTGAGCTTTTCAGATTTAGTCATTTACTGTCATGGGACTGCTGGACTACATTGATTTTGAACAGTAGCAGTATGACTAATCAGCACAGTGTTGCAGACAGCTCTGATGATTGCAGGAAAATAAACTTTTTCTATTCATCTGTGCCTTTGATTTTTTTTGTTTAGGGGGTTTTTAAAAAAAATCAGTGTGATGCTATGCGTAAGTGGTTAACATGGATACTACAGGATTGTCTTCCCCCAGCTTCCTCATCAGCTGCAGCTAGTCCTCCTCCATCTATCTACCCCACACCCATCTTCGTCATCTGGATCGCCCTCTTCTCCCTCATCATCCTATCCTGACATGGACAAATGAGAGGACGGAACTCGGCTGGAAACGTAACAAGGCCAGAAGGGACGAGCTGAGGGAGAAGTACAAAGAGCCGAGGCCAAAAATAGTGTTGAGTCACACAGTTGGGAGGAAGGAAACTTTCACCGCACTCTAACTGCAAACTTCACCATAAATCTCCCTGCAAACAAGTGACAGCAGTGCAGACACCTCTTACACCCTCTGAATCACTCTTGCTGGGGATGAGTGATACTACCCACAACAGCTTTTATGACAGGCTATTTAATTGTGGCAAAGCATGATGAAGCATCTTTATGTCTATACGCGTCAATACAAGTGTTGCTGATGTGCAAAAGCTATTGAAGCTTGTGACACAGTTACTGCAAACACATGAGGAAAAATAGCACCACCAGCTGCTGAAAGTTAACGTTGCAGTAACTCACAACTGAATTTTCTGCACTCACATTTTTTAAGGATCTGAGCCTAAGTGAAAAACTGAACTTCATGACCACACTGTGAAGTTAGATGGCATCCCTTTAAATCTGACTTGCAGTTTTTTAGCGGGTGTCCAGAGGCCTTTGAGTGACATCTCAATGAAGAGCATTGGAATGAGGATACTATCTGACTGGATGTGGATGATATTGGATTGCCCAGTTCTCCCCGTGGAAGTTTTTATTTTTAGTATTTAAACATGAAGACTAATAATAATAATAATAATAAGAAGAAGAAGAAGAAGAAGAAGAAGAAGAAGAAGCCGTTGTTATAAAAGGTTTTGTGCAGGTTGAATATTAGTCTACTAACCTGTCTGGCCGGTTCAAAACACGTGGTAATATTCATATATTCAAGGACAGTTTTTGTCGTTTGCTTTTTATTTCACTAAGCCAACAAGCGCACTGCTCTCCCCATTCTTCAGATGCTATTGTTATATATATGATGGAATTTATTTATGCTGCGATGAAGTTATACTTCCGGGCTACAGATTTCTGTTAGTCACAAATGGAGGAAATTCAGTGGTTTTGGTGGTTTTCTCTTAAGACACTTTCACACCACGTTTCAGGAGGATCCCGGTGACTGTTCACACAGACACGTGGATCACAGCTAAAAATATTAACGCCTCCTTGTTAAAACTGAGTTAATACTCGATCACAGTGAATGAAAAAGAGACACCTGCCAAAGAGACACGCGATGACCCGCGTTCAAACGTGCACACGAAGGCAGCTCGAATAATGACTGACACGTTAAAACGAGCCGGCAAGCCGCCTTTAATTGATGGGAAACTGGCGAGCCAGGCTGCTGTGACCGCGAGTAACCTCCCTGACGTCCCCGCTGCCCCAAGCACGCGCCACCTCCAGTCCTCCAATCACTGACAGAGACATGTCCTGACGTCATTCAATCGCTTCCGGGCTGATAGGACTGTCCCGGCAATGTTCAGATTTACAATTTTACTCAATTTTATATTCATTTTGTAACAGACTTGCAGTTGTGTTTCATAACCAAATACACGGCGTAAATAGAGTTTATTAATATCATGTCAGCGCTCTGGTCACGAGGATAAATAGGTTTGATCCAGCCGCAGCGACTCAGGCGTAGCGGTTGAGAAGAGGTGAGAATGTATCGCTGTATGAACGGTTTGCAGATGTTGATGAGAGGGACTGATTGTTAGCTGTTGGCTCGCACACAGCGCGGCCCATCGCCTTTAATGTGCCATGTATCTGTGTGCAGTGCGACACATGAGCCGCGTTTGAAATGTTCAGTGGATATTGATGCATAGACGGGTTTTTACCACATCAGCAGCGGGCCGGCAGCAGCAGCACCAGTGGTTGGCCAAAGCGCTAAATGCTAGCTGCTAGCTTTTAGCTTTGCTAGCTGCTAGCGCGTCTTCAAGCTGGCTGCTAATGGCTAATGTTGATGCTGCTAGCCTTTTATAGCTTCAGACACGCACCCTTTAGAGGGAAAAATGATGCTGATGTCAGCCGATTACAATGAAAACGATCTGATTACTCAGGCTTTGATAGCATCACACATGCTGTAATATAACTGTGTGCAGGTTATCGCCACAGCAGTGTGTTATCATCCAATGTTGATAGCGACTATCTTAACCAAGGACACACAAATGGATGCGACACCGGATCGAGAGTTTCACACAAGGCGAATAACACAGGGGAATTGTGGATAGCGTGAATAACATTCCGATAAGTAAAAATATATAGCCGAGGGTAAATGAAAAGGTTACGCGTTATCTGATTCAGCCGTGTAAACGATAAGATGGAGAAAGATCGAGATCACAGAGGGAGAGGTTGTAATGTAGCATCATCGTGCCGTCCTGGCTCTGCGGATAAAACACATTCCCCGTCAAATTATAGCCAGATAAATTCATTACGGATAATTAGGCTGCAGCCTGTAGTGCTCACGGAAATGCTGTCTCCATCTGAAGCGTTTATCTCTACAATCAAATATGTCGGTTAAAATTCCTGCCCTTGAGTTATTCAGATAAGTGAGTAGATGTGCTTGTTGGGACATATTACTGCAGCTATGGCTCAGCTGGATGCGGATGTAGTGAACACACGTTACTTTACATGCAAAAAGCACCTGATGTGTGTTACATGCCGGCTGCTTTCTTCCCACAGCTTTGTCTTTGCTTGATCATGTGTCACCTTGTTGAAATGCTACCCCAGGAGCAGGTGTGTCTGCTTCATTCAAAGGAGAGTACACAGTGGCCGTACTTGTATTTCAAGTGTCACCCTGCCTTTGACTTCTTTAATGCAGCAGACTGTGTCAGTTGATTGTGGTGTGTGAGTGGCTGCAAAACAGGTGAGGCGTGTTCACCTGGGAGGCTGATCTCTTTGTGAAATGTGTCATTAGATAATTACTTGAGTGTACTTGCTGTTTGGGTTGGAGCTGAGCTGGCGCTTTGCTTTCTCACGGCACCCTTCAGTACATTTAAAATGACATTGGCTTCTTTTGAGGAGCTTCGGTGTATAAATATACAATGATAAGAGATATGGGCACTTTTGATATGATAGTTTTTTTTTTTAGCTCTGAGGTGTGAGCTCATGTGGTTTTCATTCAAGTATCCAGATGAGGAAGTTTGGAGCACTTGCATAAACAGCGATGTGCACACACTAACAGATTCTTGCCTCACAGTCAGGTGATGGGTCAGTCTGAAAAGTCAGCTTTTGGAGGCCAACATGGCTCAGGTCAAACAAAACTCCACATCTGTGCTCTGACACGCTTTTGACTGCAGATGGTTGGATAACTTCATAGCGAGGGTTAGGGTTAGCGATGTAGACGGAGAGAACATGACATCTTATCAGTTACTGCATTTGAATTAATGCCTCTGATCATTAAGGAATGCATAAGAATAAGATGTGTCCTCTGACTGATCTACAAATCAGACTTTTACAGAGACATTTGCAGCTTGGTGTAGCACATCTCATCATTTTTTTGGTGATTCTCTTCCTTTCTTGCCTGTGTTTTTACGATTTGAACAGATTTTCTCGGTAGAAACGGTGTCGAATCTTGCAAGAATATGATTTCAACAGTTCAATAATATGAAAAATGTTAGGAATAGCAGTGAATTTGAACACAGTTGCTCTATTTCTGCCTTTTACAGTTATGTTTTCATGATCAAATTCCACGGTTCCCTCCGTGTTTCCTGTTTTGTGGAGGTCACAGCACCTTAACATAGACATGCTACTCTGAATTTATAATAAGCTCCTGCAGTGTAATGTTTTACTGACCATGGTATCACAGTCCTTACTGAAGCAGAGGAACGTGATGCAGTGCAGGTGAGCAGTATTGAGGTGGCCTCGCTGGCTCTTACATGCACCCACTCTGTGTTTGCACAAGGCCAGCAGCAGCCCACCTCATTGCTCAGTGTCACATTCTTCTCAGTGTTCTTACATTAGCTGTTCAGGCTACGCTAACCTCCCATGTGACCTCAGGACTTCTCCTTCTAATCTGCAGAATGAGTCACTGCCGCCAGTTCCGGCGTGCTCGGGCTCAGTGGCCACAAGGCTACACTGCAAATTACACTCTGGCCCTAAGGATACACTAGAAATAGCTGAGCTCTCCAGGAGACGGCCGGAGTTGATCCAGTGGCTTTTGTGGTACAGCCAAGCAAGTGAGAGCATAACGAGTGTAGCACATGGTACAATACTGCATTTGCAAGTGTTATTGTGTCTTTTGGTTTAAGTTGCAGAGTAGCGGTGGGGCATAGAAGTTTATACGTCCAGAAAATGAGTGAGGCAATGCTTCAAAACAACCCCAGCTTGATTCAGCTGTATGTATTAGAAAGATAACTATAGTCTAATTTTGGCTACAAATTGCTTATTTAGGCTGACAAGCAACAAAACGTACAATGACATTAAGCAGAAAAGCAGCAAATGAGGCGATTAACTTTCTATTTATCAACTACTCAATTAATTAACAAACATGTCAGCGCCGACAATGTTAAGCGTCGTAGCGTCACGCTCTCTCTTTAAGGCTCGGATCTGTGCAGCGGGGCCAGCAGATCTGGTGAAATAAATAAAGCTGACTGGGAAGCGGCCTAAGAATAGGCAGAGATGGGCTTCAGGCAAGAAAGGATTCGTTTACCAGGAGGGAATAGCTCATATTCGCTGCTTATTGACGTCTCCAAATGTGCTGATCTGTCTGTATTCAAGACTGTGCTTCTAAAATTTCATATTTGACCTCTATGTTGCAGGTGCGGTTGAGGAAAGGAACCACCGTCTCCGACCTTCAGCCTCAGCAGCGAGCCGGAATACTTGAAGGAGCAGTGACGAGTGCAGTGTATCATTGCGCTTCTGGTTTGATTCATCTCCAGCGCTGACTTCATCCTCAAAGATGAAGTTGAAGGAGGATATGAACCCAGTGCTGCTGCAGGTTTTCCGCTCTGTGGTCTGGGTCTACTCTGTCATCACGTTCATTCCCTGGTACTTCTTCTCCGGAGCCGGCAGCAACCTGGAACGAGCTCGCCGGATCAAGGCACGCTCAATCAGCGGACACCCAGCAGGGCCTTACAGGGCCATCAACAACCAGGACAAGCTGGTGGCATGGATGCACCCCGGCGTGGACACCCTGGACAAAATGTTCGAATACGCTGCAGTGAAGTATCCCGAGAGGGACTGTCTGGGCACCAGGGAGGTGCTCAGTGAGGAGGACGAGCTCCAGCCTAACGGAAAGGTCTTCAAGAAGGTGAGAGACGCTGACCTGTTCCTCTCACGCACACACTTGTTTCATTATTCTGTGAAATGGCTGGTCTGTCGTCAGGAGCGAGGATGTAGACAGTGGGTGGCGCCGCTCATCACAGTCAGGCTTAGAACTGTATAAGTTTCAGATGAATTTGTGTCATTACAGGAAGTTTGCTTGTGTCTGTGAGGCTGACGGCGCAGTCTGCCACTGTGCACAGTGTGAGGAGTGTGGGTGGAGGAGCAGCAGTGTCTCTGGTCCTTTGCCTCACAGCTGACAGCCTCCTCATTAACACCTGCATAGCTGCCAAAGCCCTGCAGAGGGCGCTGGCTGACTGCATGTGAATTATGATGTTGCATGAGTGACAGCGGACGTCTTTCAGATTCAGCAGTGTCGGTTTGTTGTTACCCTTTTATACAATCCTGATTCCAAAGAAGTTGTTTGTGTGTCGTCTGCAGGTTATCCTCGGGGACTATAACTGGCTGACGTACGAGGAAGCCTACCATGCGGCAAAGTGCTTTGGCAGCGGTCTGGCAGCTCTGGGCCAGAGGCCCCAGTGTAACATCGCCATCTTCTGTGAGACCAGAGCCGAGTGGATCATGGCAGCTCAAGCCTGCTTCATGTTCAATTTCCCACGTGAGTGACAGACAGACGCTCGTGTATTCAGACATTCTTGGACAGCTTGACTGACCAACTGCATTTGAATTTGCCAGTTGTGACCCTGTACGCCACCCTCGGACCCACGGCCATCGCCCATGGCCTGAACGAGACCGAGGTCACGCACATCATCACAAGCAAAGACCTGCTTCAGAGCCGTCTCAAGGTACCAGCTTTGCCTCATCTGCTTCTGTCATGTCGGCCGTGTTAAACAAGGCTCTGCACTTCGATGTGTCACCGAATTACAGGCCGTTTATTGTGTGTAACATCAGGACTTGATTAAAGCTGAGCTCTATTTGCGTAATTACTTGTTCCTCTCACTTGCTCTTCCCCCTCCCACACCCGACTCCACGTCGCAGGCCATTCTGTGCGACGTGCCGAGGCTGCAGTATGTGATCGTGGTGGACAGCAAGCCTACCACCTTGCCGAACATCCCCAGAGGCATCACCATCTACAACATGGACGCTGTGAAGGACATGGGATCCAAGCCCGACAACAGTGAGCATTTGTGCAGTGTGATTAAAAAGGTTTCTAATTTTGTCGGGCGAATGGAAGGACGCTGATGGAGGCTTAACACAAAGCCGACACCCTGATGTGTAATTGGAGTGATGTGCCGCGTGTGACAGTCAGCCAGAGGTCGACTTTTTAGGAAAATGAGGGGGAAAAAGTGATGTTTGTGCTCCAACTGTCACTTTAACAATGCTTGTACTTTTCCTTTTACAGTATTTGATGAAGAAAACGTGAATAATTATGTGAAATATTAATGTTCTTAGTGCAGACATGTCTTCATAACAACTTATTAGTACAGCTGATAATGTGTATATTGGTGTGTGATCCATTTCCGCTCTAACCATCAACCCTCCACTCCTCTGTCTCTGCCGCAGAAGTGAACCGCAGACAGCCAGAGCCCTCGGACATCGCCGTCATCATGTACACCAGCGGCTCCACCGGCATCCCCAAGGGTGTCATGATATCCCATGGCAACATCATTGCTGGAATCACTGGCATGGCTGAGCGAATTCCTGACCTCAAGTATGAGAATATTAGAGACACTCCCCGTCCTCTTTGTCTCGAGCTCTGCAACTTTCACTGTCCTGTCTGTGTCCTCTCCCGTGTCTGCCGTGGATGTTAAGCTGCTGTTATTTCTGTGCCGACAGTGAAACAGACACCTACATCGGCTACCTGCCACTGGCGCACGTTCTAGAACTGAGCGCCGAACTGGTGTGCATCTCACATGGCTGCCGCATCGGCTACTCTTCCCCTCAGACTCTAGCCGACCAGGTCAGTGTATTAAAGCACACACACACACAAATACACCTTCAGACCAGCAGGTTTTTGTTGCAGTCTGTTGTCAGGTTTCCATCCACAGGTTTTTACGTGCATTTATAATTAAGCCTTAAAAAAACACCACCAAAATAATGCAAGAAGGTCGCTCGTGTGTGATCTACCTTCATTCCAGCCCTGGATCATTCGGTCACTGAGAGCTGACCAGTTGTTATGTCATTTTCACAGTCCACCAAGATAAAGAAGGGCAGTAAAGGGGATACCAGCGTGCTGAAACCAACGCTCATGGCTGCTGTACCAGTAAGTGTTTTCATCTCTGCACAAATCCATCAGTCCAGTTTGATCCGAAATATCTCTTCTCATAACATTATCTACCACACCACAGTCACAGTCAGTGCTGCTGTAACCACCAATCAATATCTGCGACAAGTCCGTCCCTAGCTGCCTGCTATGACAGGAAACACACGAATGTGCTGAAGCGAATAGCGCTCCACTAGCCGGTTCATGGGAACTTTTAACGGAGGGTTTTCCCGCCTGATGGCGTGCAGGAAATCATGGATCGAATCTACAAGAATGTGATGACCAAAGTGGAGGAGATGAGCAAATTCCAGAAGACGCTCTTTGTGCTGGCTTACAACTACAAGATGGAGCAGATCTCCAAGGGCTACACCACGCCTCTGTGTGACAGGTAACGCGCATACTACCGTGTAGATGAGCGGAGGCTTCGGTAAAGACCTCTGTTAGCACATGGCTAATCATGACCTATTGCAAATTCTTGTTTAGTGTGGAATTATTCTCTAACGTGTGTGAATCATTGCTCAGCATTGATTGGGATATTGTGTTTGCACAGAACATTCTTCAGCAAAGTCAATATCTGGATGCCATGTGGATTTATTGCTCACTTTATAATGGTCTGAATGGCTTTGTTGGAGTTGTTGTTGTTGGAGTCTCCTCCACCCCTCTCTCATCGTCTCCATATTCTTCGTTTGTCATCCCCCTCCTTCCCCTCAGTCTGGTGTTCAAAAGGGTGCGTGCACTCTTGGGAGGGAACACGCGTGTGCTGCTTTCTGGCGGGGCTCCGCTCTCGGCTGCCACGCAGCGCTTCATGAACATCTGCCTGTGCTGCCCCGTGGGGCAAGGCTACGGCCTGACGGAGACCTGTGGAGCTGGCACCATCAGTGAGAGTAAGACAATGGCTTCCTTGGAGGGAGGAAGGCGGGAGATGGGATACAGCAGTTTGTTTTTGCTGCCCTGTGGGAAATTAAGAGAGGAAATAAAAGCATAATGAATATGATTTGTGGTTGTTTACCAAGACTTTTCCACTGTTTCAGTGTGGGACTACAGCACAGGACGGGTGGGTGCTCCGCTGGTTTGCTCTGAGATCACGCTCAAGGACTGGGAGGAGGGTGAGTCAAATGGCAACATCCCAGCTTTCGAGAAACAAACGCGCTCTTTCTAATCAAGTTTGCTCTCCTCCAGGCGGTTACTACAGCACAGACAAGCCCAACCCACGGGGGGAAATTCTGATCGGCGGTCCCAACGTAACGATGGGCTACTACAAGAATACAACCCAGAACTGTGACGACTTTTTTGTGGATGAGAAGGGCCAGCGGTGGTTCTGTACCGGAGACATTGGCGAGTTCCACCCTGACGGATGCCTCAAGATCATCGGTAAGAGTTCCACCGACTAGTGTGCGTGTTTGTGTGGCACAAGTGTTGAATCTATTGGGATTGTGACGTGTGCTCTCTTTCAAACAGATCGTAAGAAGGACCTGGTGAAATTGCAGGCAGGCGAGTACGTCTCGCTTGGAAAAGTGGAGGCTGTTCTGAAGAACTGTGCACTCATAGACAACATCTGTGCCTATGCCAACAGGTAGAGTCCTGCACACACGCCCTCTGAAACGGTCTCTCCCAGACTTCATTTCAGCCATTCAATGATTTTCCTTTAACCATGGCTTCATTTCTTTCTCCCTCGTGGTGAAAAAGCGAAACTCGTGGACTCTTTTGTGCTCATTCCTCAGTGACCAGTCGTACGTGATCAGCTTTGTGGTGCCGAACCACAAGCAGCTGATGGCGCTGGCGGAGCAGAAGCAGGTGAAGGGCACGTGGGAGGAGATCTGCAACAACCCCCAGATGGAGAAAGAGGTCCTCCGCATCATTACTGAGGCTGCTATCTCAGGTAGGCTTTTCGTGATCTGTTCGCTCAGAGGAGTAGGTACAGAATTCCAGATGTCATTTCCTATTCTTTGGTAAAAAGCCTGTCTTCGCTTACATTCACCCTACTTATGCAGAAACTGTGCAATTAAAGCGGTGCAACCGGTGGCACGCTCTCTGTCAAGTTATCAGCTCAGATGTGCTGCGATGGCGTCTGCCTTGTGCCTGACTTGCACTCTCATTACTCACTGTTTTTGTCACTCTGACTTGTGATTCTGGTCTCCCCCCCCCCCCCAACCAGCAAAACTGGAGCGATTTGAGATCCCCAGGAAGATCCGTCTGAGCGCCGAGCCGTGGACACCGGAGACTGGTTTGGTCACCGACGCGTTCAAACTGAAGCGCAAGGAGCTCAAAACACACTACCAGGAAGACATTGAGAGGATGTACGGCGGCAAATAACACACAGACACACTCCCAACAACACAAATATATACTTGCATACACACACACACATGGAGCTCAGAAGCCACAACAAGGACTACTCTGAGAGGAGTTACACTTTAGATACGGATAACACATACATGCACACATGAAGCATCTCATGCACCTCCTCCTTGGCTTCCCTGCGACCAGCTTCGATCAAAGGAGGGGGGGAAAAAAAAAAAAAAAACTTCTAGCTTAGTGCTCTCTGTCAAGACCAAGACTAGGCAGAAGGTCCCTTCAGACATTTGAACCAGGCAAGATGCACACGGTGCAGCGGCACTCACCGCTCCTCTCTCTCACGGACCTAGCCCTTTGGGTTGCTATGACAACCGCAGGGGGCACAGGAAAGCAGACGTGCGCACGGCTGGAAGCGAAACAAACGTCAGGCCAGATGTGTCGGGATCAATGTCAGCGCGCCCTCTCGGTTGCTTCTCTTCCTCCTCGCCCTGCTCTCTGGAGCCTTCTCCCAGTTCAGCATGGTCGTGGACTGGCGGTGCAGATACCTGGCAGGGAAACGGGGGCAGCATGAGCCCGATAGAAGGATCCCTCCTGGGCTTTAAGTAACATTCAGGTTGGAATCTATGCAGGGATCTCTATTATCGTTTTTTTTTTTTGTTTTTTTTACCTGTGTCACTATGTTTCCTTCACATTTGGATTGTTAGCTTTGAAGCCCATCTGGTGTGTGTGTGTGTGTGTGTGTGTGTGTGTGTGTGTGTGTGTGTGTGTGTGTGTGTGTGTGTGTGTGTGTGTGTAGAGCCACGAGAGATTGAGCATTATAAAAAATACCTTTTCTTACTGTTACTGTGTGGGTGCATTATTCTGAGGGGTTTTTTTTTTTTCTGAGGTTCTTTATCCTGTTTTTGTATTGCCAATTTGTTTACGCTAATTGTATTTTAATGAGCTTTGTTTACATGTTTTTTTTTTCGTCCTCTTCTCCCCTTATTTGCCTGCGTCCCAAAGTTTGTACCATTTTGAGTGTGTGTTTACTGACTTGACTTGTCGAAGCGATTCAGTCTTCATTCCCCTCTGCTTTCTGCCTTTGCAGCAGGGTTAAACATCAGTTATAATCCATTGGGGAATTTTTCCATCCCTGTTCTTTTTCCCCAAACTTCATTTTTTTTCCCATATCTTCACAGGCTCTGGATGTCTCCCAGCCTGTCTCTTATTGGTTACTGTGTTGGTTAATCGACATACCGTATCCCTGCACAATCTGCCACATCTGCATTCCTCCAGTCATGACCGATGCACCGTATGGATCTCTCCAAGGGAACTCAGCCTACCGTAGAAAATATAGTTAGCCTTTCATTGGTCGCTTTCCCACTTACTTCTCGGTGCAACTGTACATGTTTATCCTTTTATTCCGTAGGTCTAGTTACTGTTATTTTCTCTTTTCCTTTTTTTTTTTTACTTCTGAATATGAAATACAACATGAATGTGCAATATTTATACACAAATTTTAAAGTAAAGTATGTAGGAAGGTAAAACGCACATAGAGCAGCCACTCCATAGTGTATGAATGTTTAGGCATCAACTTCAGCGCATATTGGAAGACCTGCAGGAACCGAAGAAGAGGAAGATGGTAGAGAGACACTGATAGGGAAGTCGAGATGTAGCCCGTTTGAACGCGCCGTGCTAAACAATGTCATGTTTTTTAATAAGACTGTAAAGTGGAAATCGAATATTTGGCATTCTAGAAATTGCATGATGAAAAACGTGCAACTTTACCAAAGCACTCTAATATATATATATTTATATATATATATGAGAAAGAAATGAGAGTCAGAGGACTGAAGAAGCTCCTTCTTATTTAATAGTGAGCATATAGAGTAAGCTCACGTGACCTCATAGAGTGCGAGTAACATTTCTGTATTTTCAAATTGGTTCATGTGTATGATACTGTATGTGCAATGTATATAAAAAAGGGTCTACAGTGCTTCAGATTGCTGTCAACTGCCATTTATTTGAACTCACGCGTAACATGTAGGTGAATTACTGTAGGTTTTCAGATCGGTGATGTTCTCTGAATGGCATCAGTACGAGGGACACCCTTGCTTCAGTCTTCTCTTTATGGGCAAAAGATTAAACAGTGTTTGGGCGGTGGTCCTTTGTAAGGACGACACCTGTCCCACATTCACTGAAGACATTTTAGAGTTAATTAAAGGTACAGACATGTACTCTACTATTATCAGGCTACTAGCTCAACGCAGAGGGGTTATTTTAGCATGTTAAGATATGACAGTACTGTCACTCCTCCCTTCCTGGTTTTTTTAAAACGTGTCTCCTGACCTTTCAGTGGAAAGTCAGTAGCTTCCTGTGCTGTTTGCTGCTTTCCCTCTGCCTGGCTAGAGGCAGCTAGTTGCCTTGTGACACACACGAGCTGTCTTCAGGGGTCTTACGAATGTGAAGCGCTCCCCATGATTTGTTGATAGCACACATGCCGTGACATCCATTTGTACATCCGACAACGGCACAAGAAGACAGCGGGCGGTGCAAAGATGACTTTCACACTCCTGTTGTCATCGCTCGCATTGTAAATAAGTTGAGAGGGGGGGGGGGGATCAATGATCAAAGTTAATTCAAACTACCAATAATTGTACAGGTGAAAGTGTCCTGTTGACATTTAATAATCTTTGTTACTGACCTTTTTTTTTGGGGGGGGGGGGGTGTCTCCTCCTTGTTTTGTGTGGTTAAGTAGCCCTGCAAGTGGGGCGATTTGCAAGTGTCTCCTTCCTTTATTTATTTGTGATTTGGCCTTGAAAACCATGTAATGAAATAAAAGAGTTTGTGTTGTAATCCCTGCTGCCACTGCTTTCTGTGCTTTTGACATGTGCTGCTGTGTTCAACACCTGAACGCAATCTGTGAGGCACAACGTGCGACTGATCCAATCAGCGGCTTGATCAGAAGCATCCTGAGACCAGAGTTTCTATGGCAACGAAGGCCAGTGTGCCCGTGCATGTGTGTGTGTGAGTGTGAGTGTGAGTGACGGTGGTTTGTGTGGTGAGGCGACGCAAATGGAACATGCAGTTCTGGGAGTCAACCTTCAATCAGAGCTAGTAAACAAAGGATTGTTTTCTTTCAGTATTTTTCACGACACGTTGGATCAAAGACATGTGGAATCATTGGATTAAAGGAAGAAACATGCGTGAGTGTGTGTGTGTGTGTGTGTGTGTGTGCGTGTGCGCGCGCGTCTGCAGCAGGGAGGGTTCATTGCATTAGTGGTTCATCTGCCCATTTTTCAGTTAGTCAGAAATTAATTTCAGTCATAAATTAGAGAAGAATGCCCCTCACAGTTTCTCAGAGCCCAGGTTGACATATTGAATAAGCTTGTTTTTGTCTGACCAAGGTCCAAAACAACCCACAACAATATTTTTATTATCATAAAGCATGAAAAAAACATAAATATTAACATTTGAAAAGCTTGAACGAGATAATTCTTGTTTCTTCCAAAAAAAAAAAGAAAAAAAAAAGTCATATTTATCAGAATTGAACAGAACCTACTTTCCCTTTACTAGTGGATTAATGGACTAATTCTTTCAGCTGTGATCAGCAAAACTCGTGGAGCAGGTCATTATGTTCCACTCCCTGTGGGGACACTGTGAGCCTGCAGCTGACTTTGGTCCCACTTTGAGTCATTTGATTTGTTGTCATAATCTGCTTCACAGCTTTATAGTATTTACAGTTGTACAACACATCATGAGCATAGAAATAGCCAATAAATGCTCCACTTGAGCTTGTAATACACATCCTAATGTATAGAAAGTACCGGACAGAACGCGGCTGGTTAAAGTTCCTCGTGGTGGTTCCGTCTGCTCTGCGTTTTTATTTAAAATAAAACAGTAGCTACAAGACCACAGAGAGATGAGTGATTCTTCTAACCCCCCCTCCTCCTCTCTACTCCCTCCATCCAACCCTATGGGACCGGAGAGTGCGTCAGAGGCATAATGCTCCCTTCATTAGCCCAGTGATTCTGACGCAGACACACACACACACACACAGAATGTCTCTACCACAAGACAACAACAACAGCAGAAGCAGCAGGAACTGTGAAGGACATCTTCCCTATTGTATGAATGTGGTTTGTGTGTGTGTGTGTCTGTGAGTGTGCCTTTCTTTGCTCTCTGACACTTTATTCCAACTTTTTCTTTCTCCGACTCTCTCTCCGACTCCCTCGCTTGCTCCCTCTTCCTGTCTACTTATGACTCAGAAGTGCGCAAAAAAACTTTAATCTGTGTTTGTGCTTTATGCGCACACTCTAGTGTGAGCCAATAAGCCATGCTGGAGTTTGCCAAAGGATGAGCAGAGCTGAACTGGAGCTGCCTCATAACTCTGGAGAGGTGGGTGGTGGCTGAAGAAAACTGAGAATAATTACATCTGAGGCTGAACGGTGGTGGCACAGCGAGGACTGGGAGTCAGATAAGACACACTGAGGTGTGTGGATAGGCTTGATGAGGAAAGGATGAGCTGCCCTCTTTTTCTTTCTGCTGCCCTTTCTTTAGAAAAATGCAACTTTTGTGTCTAAATTGTGTCTAAAGTAGCTCCTTAAGCATGTTTTTTTTTTTTTTTTTGCATTAAACCCTCTAGGCAACTGAAGTGGGAGGTCCATCAGCAAACTCACACTGTGTGATAAAGCTCTGTTCATACAGACAGAACCTGAATTTAAACTGAAATCCATATTCAAAGTCTTGCAAAGATACCACGTGTTGAAATACAGTCAAAAGTAAAACATGAGACTTTTTCCTTTGATGTCCTAATGCTGCTTGGATTTCAGTATTTCACTGCATTTTAGTGTGATATGGCAGCAATTAAGCACTGGAACAAACAGATGCAAAATCTGTTCCTTTTTATTTGATGTTGTTAAAGAGGAAAAAATGTTTCATCTGACTTTGAAGCGACTTTGGGGGCGTTTAAGGAGAGCGCCGGCCACATTACCTCATCATCTAATTGGAAAGTTAGTGAATGCAATGCTCTACTTTTTGGTTGACTGTGTTTCCCATATTGTGCGGACTCCTGCTGATTTTGTTTTTGCTCATGAAGTGTCAAGCTGACCTTTGGCTGCGCTCGGCTAACGCAGGCTGTGCGACACCAGGCACGGGCCCCGGTTTAGCTCAGCCGGGTGGTCATGATGCGAGGGCCAAGGTGGAGGTGGGAAAACGTGTGAGGTCTGGCAATGAGCTTGAGCAGAGAGAGACGCTGGGGGAAAGAGAGGAGAAGGAGGAGGGGGGTTAGGATGGAGAGTCAGAAGGAGAGGCAACCGATATGTCTCGGCGATGACTCACCAATGCTGGGTATTTATAGCATCAGGAGGGAGGGAGGCGGTGTGGGGGCGGAGGAGCGAGGGGGCAAACGGTTTGGGAGGCAGCCAGGACAGCATCATCACACCGCCGACAGGGAGTGGTGGAGGGAGAGACAGAGACCGCAGAGATAAAGCAACAGAAAAGAAGAGGGGGAAGAAAAGGGAAAGAGAGAGGGATGGTGGGAGGGACGAAGCAGAGAAGGAGGCTGGAAAACAGGCAAAGTGGAGAAGGGGAGGGGAGGGTGGGGTGGATGAATGAGACTGAACATAATGGAGAGATGAGAGGATGAGCTGTGAAGAAGAGGAGGGGAGACAAAAATAGAGCAGCATTGGCATTAGAAAGAGCATATTTAAAAATCTCACATAGAAAACAGTCTGACTGGGCGTGCCACGCCGCAGAGACAACTGCTTGTTAACACAGGACACCAGGCCGTGCATAACAAGTGGATATTTTGGATTTTGAATATGAAAACAAACCTACAGTATCTCCATCTGCGTTGTTATGTGACCAACATCCTTAGACATGTACCGTCTCACATTTTGCAAATACACACACACAAACACACACACACTTCCCTGCAGCCTCAGATTCAGACACTGGCCAGATGGACTCATGCAGAGGAGGACAGGGTGCAGTGGCAGGCTTTAATGAACATAAAAATCACCTCAGCGGTTGCCTAGACACTGTACATCTTGTGTGATCAAAACCCATAAGACTGTTCCATGCACGACCAATTAGGGAGGCCAAAAAGACCAAAATCCAATTAGAGAGGCAAAAAACTATTAACTACTCGGAGTTTTACAAGACATCAATGTAATTATGGTAATTGGTTCTGTAAATATGTGCATAATTAGGGGGTTATTCAGCCGCTATTTGAATGATGACATTAACAAACGTGACTGAACTTCATGTGTTCCAGACAGATCCCTCATTTCTGACTGTACGTAATTTCCCCACATGGTGGCTTTCTGTTTCTCATTCCTCTCTCTTCATTGACAGGATTTCTTCATCAAAAACACATCCTGCCTCAGCCCCCGATGACGTCAGCCAGTGCGTCACACTGTGTCCCTCACCTTACCATAGACACACGAACATAATCGGTGCACACGTGCTTATATATACACATGGGGGTGGGGCTGGGGGGGCGCATAGGCTACTGTCGATTTGCTGAAAAGGGATGAGTCAGAACACCAAGGTGAACACTCGAAGCCATTAATAAGTACAGGGTAAAAAAAAAGAATAATAATGGGTAAAAAGAGCAAAATGAAGGTTGACAGGTTAGTGGGAGGCAGAGCTGGAAAGCAGCTGAGACTGAAGTTAAGTTGAGAAAAGACAGAAAGCAAGATCAAATAAAATGAGGTAAAGTCATCCTTTTGCAATGTTACAGCAGCACAGGGGAGAGGAATGTATCAGTAACAAAAGCAACGATATGATAAAGAGGTAAACAAGAGAAAGACTGGTTGAATTCACATTATTCTACGTAGGGAATATTGATATTGCCCAGTTTAGCATGCAATGACACACGCGTGAATTTATCAGTTTGGTGTGTGCGGTCTACTGGAAGCAGTGTTGATTGTAAAGTCTGACAGCAGCAGGAAGGAAGGACCTGCATTATCTCTCCTTCACACACAGCAGGTCATTGCTGCCCAGCACCCACTGCATTGGTTGGGACATGTTCTCCATCAGGAATGACAGCTTAACCATCATCCTCCTTTCTCCAACCACCTCCACTGGATGGTTTTAGGACCCAATCACAGTACCACCAGAACACAGACATAGCTTGTAGCAATTTTCATTTCAGGTTTGTCAGAGACAGATAAGTAACAGTGCAGTTCAAAGTCTCTTGAAATGTTTGGTGCAGCACACCCCAAACAGTCACAGGTGAGCAGAGATCCAGAAAGTGCAGGGCAAGAGACAAAAAACTGAGATATTTACTGGGGGACAGAAGAACAGACGTGACAAAGGCTGGCAGGTTGGACAACAAGAGTTCAGTCCAATAGTAATTGATGGAGAGTCTTGCATGGAAACAAAGAACAGTCTGGCACTGGGTGAGTGTGGGAGAGCAGCTTAAATACTAGACTGACTGGGAATGAATCTCAGGTGTGTGATCAGGTGAGTGAGCAGGTGGCTGGCGGGGGAGTGAGAGTGGAAAAGTACTGACTGAGCATATGAACAGATGAAGGAAAATGGCAGCAGATGAGACTCAATGTGCTGTGACATCCATTGGAAAGAAGCAAGGCACAATGGGGCTGAAATAGTGGCCTTTAATGTAGAAGGCTGAAATGTGAAAATGAGCTCAGAAGTGGAACCTGCAGCACCGAAGAGGTTCGAGCTCCAACCATAAACCTCAACGTCCCTGGTTCATGTCTATGCTACATGTCTTTCCAAAACTATCTCTCCCTTCATTTCCCGTCAAATCTAATTAAAGCGCAAAATGTTCAAAAAAAAAGCATGAATTTATACTGTACAGAAGAAACAGCAAGCCTGGGACTGTCCCAAGAAATTTAGAAACAACAATTCACCATGTCACTGGTACTTGGCAGGACACCAGTGGAAATTCCAGGAAGTTACTGCTCCTGGCCAAGAAATAGCCTTGCGTGCCACATAAAACCTGTAAAACCACGACATGTTTATACATATTCTGCTTTTGTATGAACTAAACAAACAAGATATAATGTGTTGATTGACGAGCTTCAGTGGTGCTACTGCACCATTGTGGACGGATATTGGACAGAGCCTGTGTCCCCCTGCTCCCAGGCTTTATGCTAAGCTAAGCTGAGCTAAGCTAACCAGCTGCAGCTACATGTTTTACCATGCAAAAATATGAATGGTATCAATTCTTCAACTTTGGAAGAAATCAAAAGATGACCATTAGAGGACAGATAACTCAAGTCTCATTAGTGCAGAGATATCCAGGCCTCTTCCTCTGGTCTTCTGCTGCATTCCTGTGGCATTACACGGACATGTGCCCTTTTCAAAAAGGCTACGCTTGTATAGAATCTCCACCTTCATTCCTTTCATGGTCTCCTTCAGTTTTCCTGTCTCCTCCCTGTATTGCTGAAGACAGGACAGCCTACTTCCATTTCTCCTCCTCCTCCTAATTGCTCAGACAACATATTGCAGCTTTAATCACCCCCACCTCTGTTCCCGACTGAAACCACCTGCCTCCTGAAGACAAGGACCATGCTTTAGCCACAGTAATTGGTACAAGGGGAGAGATGAGCCAGATGGGTACAGCAGAGGAGTGAAGTAATGAATGCAAGCCGCTAAGAAAATGACTATCTTCAGAAACAAAGACACTAATGGAGGAGAGGAGGATACCAACCTGTGGGGAGAGATGAAGGTGTAGGCAGATGAAAGGCTGTGAGGCAGCGTCACCATGGAGATGCTGCTTGAAAAGAAGGCGAGCCATGACAACAGGCGTGCCGTTCTCTCCCCGCCTCATGATGGGGTGATGGGAGGGGGGTGTAGAGGTAAGGAGGAGGGTATAAACAAACAAAGGAGCAGGGGCAGAACGACCACATGTTTGTTGTTTTTCTTTTTTTTTACATGACTTGGTGGAACAGCGTCTCATCTGAATGTTACACCGTTCAACGAGAAATCCAAGGTTGAAACAATCAAGTGTTCTCAGCTCTCTAACCTTGGCTCCTGGGTGAGTCACAGGTCCTTGAGCTGATAGACCATAAAAGCAAGAATCTGAACACACGCAAAAGATCAAAACACCCAGAGATGCAGTTCTGTGGGTCTGTGTGTGTGTTCGCATCTTTGCAGTTGACCGTCGGTGGGTGTATGAGAACATATGGGTGTGTGTCTTTGTGCCATTGTGACGCACACAAGGCGTTGTTAAGCTGATATTATTCTCTCCCCACCGCTTTGATTGACATGTGGATAAACAGCAGCAGTGTCCCAGCTGACTGCTGTGGGTTTAGAGACTGAAGGAGGAGGAGTGAGATAGTGGAAGACATTATACAATGATCAAGGAGATGAAATTATACAGATTGTTTCAGGGAGAGGGAGAACGAGAATAAATTTAAATCTGAAAGGCAAATGTGGACCGGGCTGAAAAATCTCATATCACTCACTCAAGAAATGTGTGTTGTGAGTTTTGGGGACTAAATATGCAACTAAATTATGTTAATCTGCAACATCCAGTTGAGGTGGAGCAGCTCGAATTCTGCAAATCAAATCCTGTGAGAAAAAGACAACAGTGCATGCATGGAAGAATGGCCAATCGCCTGCGTGCTAATTTTCAATACTCAAGAAAGAGCAATCAAATTCTACAACCACATGAAAATCATTAAACCCAATCATTAAAGGTGCAATATGTAGGAAATGGCCACCTTTCATATTCATGCGAAACAAACAGGGGGCAACATATCACCAGAGTAACTGCTAACTGCTGCTAATTGGGCCCATTAGCTAGTTGCTTAGCTCTGGGTGTTGGTGTTCGCACCACTAGCACGGGAGCTTTGGACTGCAGGAGCCCCAAAATATGAAATAAATGAAACACTAATTCTGAAAAGGTGATGTGAATAAATCATGTAAAATATACAGTACACACAGAAACAATAATGCAATAAATTAAGAGATTATTAAAACTCAACTCTAAATTGTAAAATGTTATTTTCTCATTCAGTTTTCTAAGTTCATTTTTATTTCACTACAGCAGGTTCAGTCTTGTTATACAGAAAGGCAGAGATGTAATATCCATGTCTGTGTACTGTGTTTATTTACAGCAGCACTCAGATAATTAAATCAGAGTTACTTTGAAAGTGTTGTCGCTCCAGCTAACAGGTGCTAACTGGCTTCAGTCAGAGGGGGCGGCATGGATCGTGTGGCCTTTTCTGCACATCCAACTTGGAGCAGTGGGGGAGGTTTACCTGAGGAAATGCTGCCTGTACACTGTTGTAGAATGAACTGATTTAATAAGATGATTGATTATGGGCTACTCAATATTTCTACTGATTGCTTTCATTCCATGGATTTTCTACCTCATACAGATGATATACATTTGATACAAGTCTACACTGCACACCCATGATTCTGAGGCGCTCGTGCTTTCTTTGCCATAAGAGAAGCACAACTCGAGTATCCATCGTCAACATCCAATGTTTACGTTGTGAGACCAGTATTGATTGTGCCCTAAAATGAAGAAAGAAACACGAAAAGGTTCAACAGAAGAAAAACAGACACAAACCTGCAAAAACGTGAGAGCTGAAGTTTTTTGCACAGTATTGTTCTGTGACTGGTGAGAGTCTGTTATTATCTTCCAAAGTCTTTCTGGTCAATTATCATGTGATCCACTGATTATGGTTAAATAATGATCAATTGCTGTTTTTAGTTTTGCCCTTTAGGGTTTAAGTGTATTGCAGAGAACAGCAGCTGAACTAGGAGATACAAACACTTGTGAATAAGGTGTAAAAGGATTTATTGAGATTAGTTTCAGGGCACTCTCACTCTCCACGGTCCTTGTAGTGATGACCACATCCACCTGAGATCCCCCAGATGGAGCACCTTTGGTT